>NW_026596162.1:5498688-5524210 GCF_907164565.1 Psammomys obesus
TTTTTTTTGACCTGGCTTTGATTTGATTTGCTTTCTTGCTCCTAGATTAGAGCTTGACAATATTAGAAGGTTAACATTCTAGACTGTAGTTGGAAGGAAAAAAGTTATCTTAATGCTTTAGAAGAATTTCCTTTTCAAAGGTGTGAATTGAATCATCAAATGCTAACAGAAGTTTGACCATCTAAACCTTACCCCAAGTTTGCTTTTAAAAATGATATTAACAATCTTCCTGGACATACTGGTCAATGATTTGAATCCTGGCACTCAGGAGGTAGAGATAGGAGCATAGACACAAGTAAGAGGCAAATGTGGTCTATAAGAGACTTCCAGGCCAGCCAGGGCAGGATAAGCAACATCTTACCAAATAGATAGATAGATAGATAGATAGATAGATAGATAGATAGATAGATAGATAAATCTCAGAAACCAAACATCATAGTCTAGTTAAATTTTATCATAAGATAATATAGTAATAGTTATTTAGCTCTATGGATGATACAGGCTGTCATGAAGGTATAAAGATAGAAAACAGATCTCAAGATCAAAACCTTTCTATTTCAAAAGATAGATTATTTCAAGTGTGACTAACTGTAGTTTTGTAAATGACATCTTTGAAGACTCATGATCCAATCCATACTATGTGCTAAAGCAGCTACCAAGTAGCTTGAACTGGTTAATGTAAGTCAAGCATATCTGTATTCAATAGAAAGTAAAACACAAAACAAAACCGCAGAACATCGTAGCTAAAGTACAGAGTGTAGTAGCTGCTTGGTGTGAGGGAAGGAGAAAGGACACAGAGGACACTTCCTGTGAGCATGCAAGCTAGAAAGGCTTGGGAATGGCAAGGAAGCTGGCTGAGGACAGGGCTGGGGCAGGCTGCACTCGTGCTTCCTGTGTTCCAGGGACACCCCAAAGCTGACATTTCAAAGGTCCTTTGGCACTTTGTCAAGCAAGCTTTTGCTCTACTCAAAGTATATGAGTGTGTGTGTGTGTGTGTGTGTGTGTGTGAGTGCATGCATGCCTGTGTGTGTCTGAGTGTCTGTGTGTGTTCCTGTGCTCTTTCTCTCTGTGAAACTGAATTATTTTCTCTTTGTGCTCATGAAATCTTTGTATACTGTGCTTCAGTCAGAATTATCACACTGAAGGATAGCTTTACATTTACAGTTAAGAAAATAAAAACACAACAACAACAAAAAACTCAATGGGACCTAATGTTACAAGGACAAGATCAATTCACAACTAGATCTATCTCCCATTTTAATCATGCCCCGTGGATATTTTTTAAGAGAAAGAAGATGGCTCTTCTGCCATGCATTCTCTCCCATTACCCACCCATTAGATATTGCTTTGCAAACTATTTCACAAAAGGCCAGGGAGGCTCTGATGTCTCAGATAAATAAAAATTGCAAACCATCCAAGGCCATTGGCAGATGATTTCTTGATTTCATTTGATATTTGATCATAATTGTGCTGCAGTCAGAATCAAAAAGGACCTTTTCAGTCATATCACCCTCACATAGACTGACTTTGTAATATCTAGGACATAATTACATTTGCATTAAATATGCACACGCCATGCCAACATTACAGCTGTCCGAAACTATTTTCAATAATTGATTTGCCATTTAATTGAACAGCATGACTGACTAACATAGCTCATTACTTTACTCATTAGTTAATTATCGAAGAAAGTAGGACAAGTCAATAAAATGGAAGGCTGTAAATTCCAATACTAATTAGCACCATTTCCTTAGAGACATATTTAAGGGCAGATTGGCTACCTGAATGTCCTAAGACCTTGCAGATGAAGGAGAAGGATAGACACACATCAGAGGAGATGGAAAGGCAGCTGTGTAGACACCACGTAGACTGGAACGCTACGAATAACTCTGATATGTGTACTGAAACACAAAACTGAGGAGGAAGTGACCTTAGGAGAAAAGAAGAGCCTTCCTATAAAATTTAAAAAAAAATGGCTTGTAAAGCAAAGTTACTTTCATTGCTCTTTGCTTTGCAAGAATGTTTCTGTCTACTGTTTGCAATCCTGCATATGGATATTATCAAGTTGAATGGTATTTACATCGAGATTTATTGCAAGTGGATTCTATCCAAGAGAGAAGACATTCTGTAAGCCAGCAAGTGGTTCTTTTTGACACAGAAGAAGAATATACAGTTATTTTAATGCAGTCCACATTAGCCTCATGCGAGTAAAAGTTATTTTTGCATAGTTTTGATCGAATGTGGAGTTTCTCTACACATGCAGCCCTGTGCATATAGGCATTTTTTCAATGGGTACCTAACTTTTCATTACATGAATCAGGGTTCAAAGTTCTCTGTGCTATAACTACTTATTTTCCCCTCTGAAAAGTCTTCCATCTGTTGAAATTTAGCATTTTCTCCATCAGTATAGCAGAGAAGCACCTGCTGTGGGAGTACTATATTCTTGCATCGTCTTGGACCCAGAAACTATCATGGCTCTCTCTATCCTGGATAAAATTCTCAGTCATTCTGCCTTCACAGGTACTATATGGAAACCCTGAATAATGGCCATGATACAAATCATTTAGACACGAAACTATTCCAGTCCTAGACATGTCTTTTTTTTTTTTTTTAAATGACCGTAAGTTGGGTGCTTGATTATGTGGCTTTCCCAAAATAAGCATGTTGTGAACTGAGCTGAAGATGAGCTGGGTTAGTGAGAAAAGGCTGTCCTCTTATTTGGCAGGAGATTTGGTGAGAGATGGACAATTAATCTTACATTAACCTTGATCACTTTGGCTCATTTCCTTCATGCCGCGGTGTGGCAAGACCTAACGGTGCGCTCGTTTTCACTCTGATTTTGTACTTAATTAAAATGAGGCTACCAAGAATAAGCTCCAGCATTGTACAGTTGGATCAAGATGTGATGAAATACGTGTTCATGGTAGACGTGGCTATGATTCAATCTTTTGACAAATGAAGGAGGAGTGCTAGAGAGACGGCTCAGTGGTTAAGAGTAATTTTTCTCACACGAACCCTGGATTTAGTTTCCAGAACCTAGGTCAGGTAGCTCACAACTTTCTGTAACTCTAGGGATCGATCTATTCCCCTTCAAGGGTACCAAACAGGCCTTTGGTGCACAGTCACACATTTAGGCAGATACCCATACACAAAAAATAAGCATAACTAAATCTTTTGAAAAATAAAAACAAAGTAGTACTCAAATTGAGTGGAAATATCCACAGCTTATTGTAGACATGCAGTTAATTAAAGACAAAACTGTGCTTGAGTTTTAAATTTACTGACTTCCATTATTCTTTCCGCAATCATTCGGGATATAGTCAGACCATACAGAGAAGGACATCTAAGATTTGCCAGGTCAAACTCTTTTCATTCATAAAAGAAAATGAAGATCAACCATACAGAAGAAGTTCCCTGCCACTCAAGTTCACAACTGCTCAAGCTAGTTTGAAGGACACAAGAGTATAACCATTGGCAAAACACAAAATGACCTTGAGAGCTTTCTGGAACCAAAAGTCTCTGGCCAGCAGTAGATCAGGATTATAGAACAATTCTACCTGGACCTGCATACCAGGAATGGACTGTCCCACCCAGGCTTTGGGGTTCATTACAGTGATTCACTCCTGCTTGGAGGTCTGCCTTGTAGGTTACTCTCCAAGCCGACCATCATAATCCATTAGCCAACTTTTGCTCCCCTAGATAATTGGGTCAATGTGGATGTCCATACTCCAGATAATTTCCTCCAGCCTTCTCTTTTTACCAGATCTGAAAATCTAAAAATCTATCTGTCTGTCTATCTATCTATCTATCTATCTATCTATCTATCTATCTATCTATCTATCTATCTGTCATTGGCCTAGATTTCTAACATGAAATCTACTACAGTAGTTAACATTGAGCTTAGCAAACACTGAGTGAATGAGTAAGAAAGCACATGAAAAATACATCATATTCACATATGCTCATATATATTCATATATATCATATATTATTCTCAAAGAATAATAAAAAGCCCCCAAAAAAGTAAATTGAAAATAAACATTTTGAGATTTTCTGTTGTTGTTTTTTTTAAATTGCTCCTTAAAAACTGTGAGTTTTGCCATACCTAATTTTTCCAAGACTGCATCTTATGTTTACAATATAATTCTTTATGTATCTTCATAAAAATATCTAGATTATAAAATTCTAAGGTTTATTATTAACAACAAGTATGTAAATAAATCTAACTAATTCTTGTGATAAATACCAAGTAAGTTGACACATCACTTAACAGTTTGCTTTGGTATTAGTCTCAAGCCAGGAGCAAGGACTTAAAAACTACCACCACCACAACAACAACAAACACAACAAAAAGAGCCTGTTACAGCTATGCTGACATAAGCTTTTTCTAAGAATACTGCAGGAAAATATTTTTTTTTGAATAATATGTTTTTGAAAAAACATCCCTCAGGAGAAACACATGAAGTCAAAGATTTAAACATAGAATGTATGGGATGGCATAATCAGTGGCTTTCAGTTTAAACAGTTTTTTTTTTAATGTATATAAATTCTACTTATATAGAGACCATTTTATTCTCGCTATATAACTTCATTATACGTGTATACATGTGTGTTGAAATTCTCATGATTTTAATGAAATCACTCAAAGTAATTCTACACTCTTGTACGAATACTTGAAGACCATGTACATTCCAGTAGAAAAAAATGTGAAGTGGACGGACACCTAATGAAATCAAGCCACAGCTGCCAGTGTTGGGTGTGGATTTAGCCACCAGTTATCATGGTATTTGAAAATGACACCAGATGAAGAAGAAGGATATTCTAGGGTTTAATTTTTAAATTTTATTTGGAACCACAAAATTGGTCTAGGATCCCTAGAGGGAAAATACAGCATATTTTACAGGCGTTTCCGGACCTCAGTGTGTTACATTTGTTTTCTCCTTGCTATAGAGCAGACACTGTGTGAGGTCATTCGAAACTCTACTTTAATTTTAGGGAGGTTTTTTGTTCTTTTTTTTTTTTTGCTTTTGTTTATTACCACTATTAATAGAAGAAGGTATAAGCACCACCGCCCTCCACTACCACAAACTATGAAGCTGAGTTTCTTTCATTTGAGAAAATCACAGGGACCAACACAGCAGGAACACATCGAGATGAGTCCTACCCTGAGCAAACCACCTTCATGGTCATGGACTTCATCTGCCTCGTGTGATTAGACTTCAGATTGTGAACTCAGATGGTTTCCTCAGACTAGTGATATGCCAGAAACACAGATGATTGCTATAATGACATACTGTGAAGTCTTTTATAAAAATTGTTTTGAAACTGTAAAATGGAATTAAATTAAAGTGAGGAAAAGATGAACCAATTGATGGTGTGGAACAAATGTTTGTATGCTTATATCCATTCCCTTAAGTAAATCTAAATTTTTTTCCCAAATAAGTTATGAATGTAATAGAAAAACTATCATACCAAGTAAAAATTCATGGGGAACAACATTTAAAAGTACGTAAAGGAAATTAATAATTTATATAGCTATTTGCTTTATATTAGAATGTTTTTTATAATATAATCGTTAATACTAACTATAAATATCACACTTATTTTATGTATATAATTTTAATTATTACCTAAAATGTTAAATTGTTTTGCATCAAGTTTCAACTTTCCTATTTGTATAAACAGAACTGTGAATTTTAATGTTAATTAATAAACCAAAAAATTGTTTATATGGTATCTGCCTTCTGTCAAAAATTTCGTTTCTTTTTATTTGGTTTTATCTTTATGAAGCATACAGAGACATACTCAATGCACAAAAATAATTGTATTTGGATTAGATATTCAGATTCCACACATTAAAATCTCTCTTCTTATTGCCATGCATAGTTTCTCTAGATTCTCTGTTCCCTGGGGTTAGGGAGAAACTTCTCTTTGATTTCTTGAGAAGGGCTAAAAACAAGCTGAAAGCTAAATAAAATTAACATATAAGGAGAATAGTAACAAGCTTGTCCTGTAATTGTCATAATGAACATTTGCAGAGCAAAGGTGAAGCCACAACTGTGACAATACTTCACACTTCATAATTTCCTTCTTGAGAAAATATAGGTGATATGGATTTTACTTCAGTTCAAGAACACGATCCAGTGTTGCTAATTGCAAGCATGTTGCTCTGAAGCCATCATGGCTCTGCATTTCTGGAAATTCATCACTTCCAACAAAACCTCTCTACGCATTTACCAATAACTTTTTATTTTGCACTCCTCTACCCCTGGGACACCTGGGGTGACCTTTCATCTCTATGAATTTTCTTAGGGTCTTTAGCTGCAGCTCAGAGTCACAGCCCTTACTTACTTCACCTGCATGAAGACCAGCCTTTCATACTTAACAATGGAAAAGAAAGCAAGTCAGAAGAGAGGAGAGGAAGGGAATGAAAATGAAGGGGGTAGAAGGAAGGGAAGATGATAGGAGGGAAAGAGAAAAAAGGGAAGGAGAGGGAGGGGAGAAAAGAGGAAGGAAAAGGAGGAGAGAGGATAGGAAAGGAAATGGCATTTTGTTTATTCCCTTCCAGGACTTTCATTTAAGTGGACTGACCCAGTGACTTTTGCTTCTTTGTATCAGGTTCATGTCACTAAGCCTGTTTTCTATATTCATCTGTCATTGTATGTGCCAGAATTTTATTCTTTTTGTTTGTTTGTTTGTTTAAGAGTTGCTTTGTGTAGCCTTGGCTGTCCTGGACTCACTTTGTAGAGCAGGCTGACCTTGAACTCACAGAGATCTGCCTGCCTCCGTCTCCCTGAGTGCTGGGATTATAGGCTACAGGCGTGTGCCACTGCGCCCCGCTGAATTTTTTTCTTTGTAAGGCAGGATAATATTCTACTGAATGTGTATAACACATGTTATTTTCCCATTCATCTGTTGATGGACACCTGGGTCGTTTTCACTTTCTTGGTCTGTTGTGAATAACAATGCAGTCACAATGGCCTATAATCTCACAAGCATCTGCCTGAATCTCTGCTTCCAGTTCTCTTGAGCACAGACCTGGATATCAAAGTCCTGAATTACAGCGCATTTCTGTGATTACCCTCTGGAGAAACTACTCTGATGTTTTCTGTCTGTTTGGTTTTATATTCCTACCATCAATGCAGTTCTATTTCCCTAACTTTACCTTCTCACTATTGTCCTGGTTCAGAATAACTGTGTAGTCCTGTGTGGAACACCTCACACTGAGTTCATCTTTTGCATTTCCCTGATAACTTACAGTGCAGGGTAATCACATTCTAATTAGACTTCTCTATATCTTCTTTGGATAAATGCCTATTCAAATCTTTTGGTTTTTTAAAAATATTTTCATGATGAATTATTTATCCTTCATAGGTTCTGAGTATTAAACCTATATAAATATGCAACTATTTCCACCATTCTATAAGTTGTCATCATTTTCTGAATAATATTATCTGATTATACAGTCAAATAACTTTAGTTCATTAAAGTAATCCTTTCATTTCACAGAATCATATTTATAAGAATTACCCTCTTTTAAAATGAATATATCATTCCAGTCTCTTTGAATAGCTTATTATTATGTTGATGTCAGAGAGTGGGAGGAGAAAGATCAGAAACAGTTCATAGACTTGATTACCAAGTAGCAGAGAGTCTTTGAGAACTATAGACCCATTAGGAAGTTTTTTAAATTTTTTGCACAGGAGGTGATAAACAATGTGGGTGTTGTTACACAGATGTCTACAGCAGACATCATATAATCATCAAATCTGGGCATCATATTTGGGTAAAAATATGTGTGGAAAGTTAAAATGAATAAATATCAGTCTTGCTGTGCTCATTAAACACGGTCATTAAGCGTGGTCAGACTCACCAAAACTTGAGGTATTGTAATTTGCCGAATGCAAGATGGGGACACTGATTTCTATTCCAACCTTGTATTGAATACGATAACAGATGTGAAAACATTTTGGGATTTTAAAGGTGCTATGCAAATGTGAAGTCTATTATTATTATGTCTTCTTGTGCACCAATTACTTGGCATCATAATAGTTAGTAATAACCATTAAGAGCATCATTAGAAATGCAGGCATGTCTGAAAGTTCACGTGCTGTCTCTGTGTACACAGACCACCTGTACACTCAGGTCTGTTAATGTTTGTATTTATTTTACCTACAAATAAGCTATGCATTTTTTATCTTCTATACCTTATTATACTTCTGTGTCTCACTGTCTGCAGCCTCCTTAACAACTGGAAGACTCACTCCTGCATTTCCATTGCAACTGGTATAAAAGATTCACGCTGGAACGGTTCTAGTCAAGTCTGAGTGGTCCTCGGTTAGAACTGGGCCCTCAGGCCTCAGCAGCCTTTAATCAGCTGTAACTGGAGTGAAGCTGTCAGCTCCCGCTTGTTCTCTGTCAGCTTTAGTGCCGTTTAGAGCATCCCTGATAAATGGACAGCACAAATTTAACAGTCGACCTGTGAAAAGGAAAGCAAGACATGTCTCAAGCACTGTAAGAAACCCTTTAGCCATGTCATAGAGGCCTCATGGGTAGATAGCCCAGCATGGGTACAGTGGGAGTTGGAGAAATAGAAATCCATATATTTAAGAATAGCATCATCTTGGTATATCTAAGATATTTTTTTTAAAAAAATGGACCAGAATGTTGAAAAAATAAAGCAAAAGCCATGGTTGGGAAGAGTAGACCTAATAAAGAGAAAGGGTGACACAGCGACGGGAGACTCTCTTCGCTTTCCCCTTGAGTTGGAAGAGGAAGAAAATTCCCCAACATGATCTCCATCCACTCCTGTTGATCAATTGAATGTCCCAGGGTGCTCTTATCCATTCCTAGTCTATATGGAACCAAGAGAATTGAAACACGAAATTGAGTTTTTAAGCCTCAGCTCCCCAATCAGTAAGATGGGGATAAACACTTCAACCTCATGGAGTATTTGAGAGGAAGAGAAGAAGCCATGTATATATATTACATAAAACTATAGAACATTCTGTGAAATCACACAGAGTCAATGATGTAGGAAATAATTTGTTAGTGTCCTGGAAAGCTAACCATAATTCTAAAAAGAAGTTATTCAGTTTTTCTAAGAACACTAGTTATACTACATATGGTTTTGGTGAGTGGCGTGAATGAAGTGTTCCCCGCACAGCCATTCGCTCCCAGAATGGCCAGGATTAGTCAGGCACATCTCTATATCAATTAAGCTCAGTCTGTTCTCTACCTGGTTACCTCTTAGAAAGAAAAAGATGTGAATATTTTAAATCTTTAAGGGTCCTTCTTCCAAAATGTTTTATGGAATACTGTTTATCTAAAATTAAAGTTTCTATGGGCAGATAATTCAGCTTAATGAATAGAGCATATTATCTCCTCAAGAGAGAACTACAATACAATTCAGCTGAACTCCAGGAAGCTCCACAGGAAAAGCATTCACTTAACCATGCTGCCACTATTCCCCTGTCTAAAGCGTGAATGAATATACAAACGCTGGGACACGCCACATGTATGTGGTGGAAGGGGACAAGTGAAATGCGACATCAATCCTGACTTCTCACTCAATTGCTCTACGACTTTAGGGATGGCGAGGCAGCTCTATCTCCACGTCCATTGACTTAGGTATAGATTACTGTAGTGCTTTCAAAGGTTGCCTCTTCATAATGTGATACACGCATTGTAGTTAGCGGAAAAACAATATGCAAATAATGCTGCTGACGTAAATCCTACACTTTACTGAAGTGTGGTTAACAGCGAAGTATTCCTGTCTTCCTTGTTTCTCTCTCAGCTCTTCTCTGCCCTTCCACCTCTCTTTTTCCCCCATCTGGTACATACTTCTCAAGGATAGAATGTCATCCACTTCATCCATTATGGTCAACAAGTAGACTCTAGACCCATGATGAAAACACTTAGGTGATGGCAATGAAAGTAGAAGTGCCATTTGTTTTGGGAGAGTGTGTGTGGGATTATTTTCATTTCATAGTTCATAGTTTCATACCACGAACCAGGAACTAGCCTCCCAAATCTGTGTAGAACTGAAGAGGGCAAAGCCTGCTAATGTTGGTTGGAGTAACTGAAGAGCCACGATACAGAGACTCTACTTAGAGCCCAATAAATAAAATATTTACACCTATTTAGCACTACCTGCAGTGGACTCAGGATAGGAGGATTAATAAATAACACAGTTCTATTTCCGTTTTTTTGTAATAGAGACACTGATAAACGCAACTAAGAGGAAGAAGGCTTTGTTTTAGCTCACAAGTCCAGGTTACAGCTTATCATTGCTTGGAAGTCAAGGAACTTGAAGCAGCTACTAATATTATATCTACAGTTAAAGCAAAGAAGAGTGAATTAATGTACGTGTTCAACTGGCTTTCCTCACTCTTGTATAAGTAGGATCCATTGCTTAGGGAATGGTGCCACCCACAGTGAGAAAGCATTTGGGCCTTAATACATTCAATTAAGATAATCCCTCATAGAGACATGCCCACAGACCAATATTTTTTAGATACTACCTTGAGAAAAAAAAATGTTTCAGATGATTCTAGAGTGTGTTTAGACAAAACCAACCATTAGAGTTCATATATGTTTGGGTCTGAAAAAGACATCTTTGATTGAGTAGAGTTTCTGAAACAACAATTCTGGGCTTTTTATTCCCAGTTAAAAAAATCTGAAGATTATCTATTACTCTTCAGTAAGACCAAGGGAAGATCAGTAGAAAGAAAGACCATTGAATCATGTTCTTCTGCTTTCCACTCAAGGGAAAGTTCTGTATGCTTTGTTCACACAGTCAGTCAGGACAAAAAGGCAATGTTATTCTTACTTCAAGTCTGAGAAACTAAAGACCCAGGATGCTTTAAAGTCATAGAGACAAGAAGAGCAGACAAAGAGGTCAGTCCTGCAAGTTTATATCAAATTTTCTAAACCCCTGTGCAGTATCATTGAGGAAAAGAGTCATTTATGTTTGGCAGTATTATAGTGGTTTAAAGATAATTTTTTTTATAACCATTACATTAAACATTTACATTTTAGTTCTTTTCCCAGCTGTGAAAATATTGTCAACGTAATAGTTCTGTTTGGTCCATTTAAATGCCAAGCCTTGTAAAATAGACTTTTTTTTCTCTTTTTAAGAGAACATTCTCATTAACCTTTCCATCATATTTAAGTTCTTACATTTCTGCATTTTAGAGAGACATTTTGCAAAAACATCTTGGTAGTGCTGGGGATCAAAAAAAGGATTTTAACTTTGTTAGGCCAGTCTTCTGCCATTGAGTCACACAGGAGCTACATGTGCTAGTCAGTGATAAAAACTTACCTAGTGTGCAGGAAACCCTAGACACTGGCTCTAGCATTACAAAATAAATCAGTGGTAAGTTAATAAATTGTGTTTCTAGTGGTTTTTAAATATGATTTGTAGGGCTGCAGAGATGGCTCTATGATTAAGAGCAAAGGCCACTCTTCCAGAGAACTCTGGTCCTATTTCCAACAAGGAAGATAGTAACTCCAGTCCCACGCAGGGGATCTGATGTCCTCTTTTGGACTTTGGTAGCACTGCAAGCAGGTGGCACACAAACGCACAGGCAGACAAAACACTCACACACATAATTTAAAATAAAAATTTAAATATGGTGTGTGAAAACACTGGTATATTAATAGAGGTTCTGAAAATTAAAAAAAATATTTCCTTATACATCAAATATTCTTAAGAGTCTTCAAATTACCGCCACCTTTTATCCAACAAAGTTTTATATGACCTTGAGTATGTAGAGATACATAATAATATATTAAGAGATGTACAAACAAAATATCTACTAATTATAAATAAAAAAAACAAATTGTTTTAAATTTTTTATTTTTGAATTTTTAGATGCATATGTGTGCATACATACATTTGTGTTCATAGGTGTGTGTGTGTGTGTGTGTGTGTGTGTGTGTGTGTGTGTGTGTGTGTTTGTGTACCACACACCACTTCTGGGTTCCTATAGACACCAGGAAAACATATCAGGCCCCTGGGAACTGCAGTTACAGGGAGTTGTGAGATTTCAGTTGTGGGTTTTAGGAATTTAGCTTTGGCCCTCTGGAGGAGCAGGAAGCATCTCTAACTACCACATAATTTCTTCAACCAAGACATTTATTTTAAAATAATTACATATATAACATATAATTGTCAGAAATATTCATTTATATATATATGAATATTTCTGACAATTATACATATATAATTATGAATATTTGTGACAATTATACGTCTATATAATTATGATAAATGACTAAATTGCTGTTTGTTTTTAAGTATGTTTTTTGGGACATTCCAGTGGACCCAGGGTCACATAAATATAAGCCAAACCATCATAAGGAATCAAAATGACTTCAGGATTTCCATCTCTCAGTAGAAAACTGGGGAATTATCTGTAAGCAGCACTGTGAAAATTAAAAAAAGAAATCTTCACTTTGAGTTTACTTTATTGTTTTGTCTGATTTTTGCTTGGTTTCAACTTCTTAACTTCTCAAATCTGAGCATCCTCTATTATCTCGAGAAACCCTCTCCCTGTCTACTTTTCGTCGTGGACTGTGACCCTTTGGCTCTTGGTTTCCTGGGCAGCCTGAACCTCATCGTGTTGTTTTAGGCACTGGTTGGCTGCTCTTACATTGACATCTTTGACCTGAGCATCCTTTTCCTGGCCCCAGTGCCAAGACTGTAATATAGGGGGAAGAAGTGAGTCTGTGAAAACTAGTGGTCTGCCTGAACCTCCTTCCCTTCACTTTTGAATGCTGTGCCCTTAAGTATTGCATTCTTTGACAGCTGTTCAGTATCTTCTTGTATTCCACCTGGCTTCAGCAATTGCTCTGCTACTGACTTCTTCCCTATCTTTTAGGGCAGACTTTTTTTTTTAATTTTTTATTAATTACACTTTATTCATTTTGTATCCCCCCATAAGCCCCTCCCTCTTCCCCTCCCGATCCCACCCTCCCTCCCCTTTCTGCATGCATGCCACTCCCGAAGTCCACTGATAGGGGAGGTTCTCCTCTTCTTTCTGATCTTAGGGCAGACTTTTTAAGGATAACACATTTCACAACTGATTTGATGTTTAGTTATCACGGGTAAAAAGCTGTTATACATACTTCATTTGTATGGCTGTAGAAAAGCATATGTGCCCCTGAATTAGATTGCTCTGCTCCAATGTCTTAGTTTCATACCATATTATGAGATTCCAGATAAATATTTCTGAGATATATTCATACGCTTCAGGCTAGCCTCACAGTCACTACGTACCTGATAATAATCTCAAACATATGATCCTCCTGTCTGCATATCCTGAGCGCCAGGATTATAGCATGAAGCAGCGTGTGATGTTTCTATGGTGCTGGGCTTCAGGGCTTCCTGGATTATAGACAAGTCCCTGTCCATTACATCTTCAAAGGTAATCTGTTTTTCTTCTACAATGGGAATAATAATGGTGCTCACAAAATTGGCATGATGTGTAAGTGTAAAAAGGCTTAAAATAACCTAACAGAAACTATTCTTGTCATTTGGCATGAGGCCCAGCAGGCGGGATTGCTCTTCCTGTGTACAAATGCCCAGTCCACATTAAGATCGGCTTGCGATATGAGAGAGAAAGATTCACAGGTGTGCTTCTGTATCTATATCTGCATTTTCACCTATATCAATATTCATAATCTGTGTTCATGTGTACATGTGTGTGCATGCAGGTGTGAAGAATAAGTATAATATATGTTCTTCAAATATTCATTTATTAAAAATTCATACCATTGTACTTCAAACTGAATCCCATTCCATTTTTAAACTACCCATTGGATAATCTACTTTAAAACTGTGTTTTTAGTTAAATTACTACAGAACCATTAACATTACACGTAGCATTGTCATCCCAGAATATCTTATAAAAGATTATTCATAAAACACACTTAGGTTTTACTTAGAGCTAAAGTTTGGAAGAAAGGGACACTAAGAAATATGCTCTGAGGGACTCTGTTCCATGACTATTACTTAAAGTCTGTCTTTAATTAATCCAGAAAAGGATGAGGAAAATACATTTTAAGACATTGTTACACAGTAGCATAGATAATATCAAGTGGGTTTTTTTGTATAGAAAATTGACATAGAATTTTCAGAAAGTTGGAAGAGGATCCAAAAAAGTTACTAAAGGTTTGTTGATAGAAAATTCTAATATGGAACATGAAATTAATCCTTCATGGACTTTGTGAAATGAGAAATCTTCTTGCTACAGGTGAGAAAAAAAAAAAAAAACTGCGTTCTTCTAAATGTGTGACAACTTGTTCCTTGGGAGTATTCTGTGAAAACAGTCTCTCAGAAAGAATGCAGCTCTGACAAGATGTCTGCCAGAGGATTGTTATATCATCAGAAATGGCAAATTGGAAGTCAGTTTGATGTATAACAGGAAGCAAACAGCATTTTTTATATTAGGATATTAAATAAAGCCCCAGATATTGAAAGTCTATGTCAGTGCCCCTGATATGCTAATTTATTTCCTATGAGCAGAAGCTGAGGACGGTATTGCCTCTCTTCCACAATCAGAATATAGGAAACAGTGTGTTCTACTTATCATGGAGTTGCTGAAGCTTTTTATTTTTCTGTAGTTTTTTTGTTTGTAGAACATAAAATGAAAGCAGGTAGTATGGAGTCATGATAATTTTAAATTGTGTTTAATTTTGTTTTCTTAGCTGTTAGTACGTGTGAGCAATTTGAAGCGTAAAAAGTCTAAGGATAAATAATGATTATGGATATGTAATGAAATGGAACTAGATTGAGTGTTAAAATCTCTCTATAAAAAAAGAAAAGTCCCTCATCTGACGCTAGAGAGATGGCTCAGGGGTTGAAAGCACTTGGTTCTCAGCACTCACATGATGGTTCACTGCTATTTGTAACTCTAGTTGCAGGTGCTCTGACTTCTTCTTCAGGAGCCTCTTCAGGTAGTGCACGCACATGGCAAACATACATATATATGTCATGTTTTCCACCAACATCCTGGCTAGCACACAGTCTTCCAAAAAACAGATAAGATAAATACTCTACAGAAGTGTGTGTGTGTGTGTTATTTTTAATTTAAAAGTTTTATTTTTTGATTTTTAAATATTAAAATATGACCACCACACAAATCTAGGACTGGCTTGCACAAACCTAAGCAGCTTATATCATTAAGGTAAAATACTTCAACCATGAATAGTAGGTGTAAGCTTTTACATTTTTAATAAATTCTTTTGTTGTTTGTTTGGTGCCTTACCTGGAGGTTTTCTGAAAACTATGAACTGAACTTGAATACTACCATGAAGAAAGGAATTATCATGTTAATTTCCTTATTTGTATACGTATGTACTTGTATGTGTGTGTGTGTGTGTGAGAGAGAGAGAGAGAACACTTGCAAGAAACAGAGAGAGAGGAATGTATGGTGTGTGTGTGTGTGTGTGTGTGCGCGCGCGCGCGCGCGTGTGCTGTGGTGAACAATTGCATGTGTGCACCTGTGTAAGTCCACACTTCTGGATACCAGAAGAGGGCATTGGAGATCTTTCTTTAATTGCTCTTCATATTCCTTTGGAGCAGGATCTCTCCATGATCTGAAGCTCACATTTTTCCAGAAGGCTGACTGACAAGCACCAGAAATCCTACTCTCTCAATCCCTAACACAACACTGAGGTTATAGATACCCTTGAGACCACACTAAATTTTTTTATGTGGGTGTTGAGAGCTCAACTTAAGTCCTCAGTATTGTACACCAAGTAATCTTTTCTTTTAAATTTTATTTTAATTGTTTTTTGTTGTTGTTAAAAATAGATTGTTTCTCATACAATATATTGTTTATGCTTTTCCCTCTTTTTACTCCTTGAAGTTCTTCCCCACCTCCTGTCTCAGATCCACTTCCTTTCTGTCCCCATTTAGAAAAGAACAAAATTCTAAGAGATAACCACGCATAATAAAATAGGATATAATAAGATAAAAGAAAAAATTATCATATTGAGGCTGGACCTGGCAACCCAACAAAAACAAGAGCTACAAGAGCAAGGCACAAAAATCAGAGACTTATTCCTTCACACACACAGGAACCTCATAAAAGTACTAAGCTGAAAGCTATACTAGATATGCAGAGGACCTAGCAAACTGTCAACAATCTGCTTGCTGCTTCAGACTCTGAGTTCATATGAGATCTGCTCAGTTGTTTTAAAGGACCTTGGTCTCCTGATGTCTTTCACTCCCTCCATCTCTCCCACTCTTTCTGCCTCCTCTTTTACTGGGTTCTTTGAGCTCTGAAAAAGGGTTATCTGATGTAGACATTCTATTTAGAGCTGTATTCCAAGGAGTCTTTCCTTCTGCATAATATCTGGCTATAGGTCTCTGTGTCTGTTCCCATCCTCTGCAGGAGAAAGCTTCTTTGATGATGACCAAATAAGGTACTGATCTATGAGTATGGCAGAATACTATTAGGATTCAATCTATTGGTACTTTTTTTCTAGAGCAAAAGTGTTTGGGTCTTTGATTCTTGGTCACCCAGCCAGTACTCTTAAACACTGAACTATCTCTCTAATTCCTAAGCTTCTGTGTCTCCCATGGAAATGTCCATCTTTTACGGCAACATATAAAATTCACACTGACCATTATCACCAGATCCAGAAATCTGGTTAAAGTTGGTTTGCTGCTTTTCCATTAGAAAATGCCAACATACCACGTACACAGTCCCTGTGTTCTCATTCTAGAAAATATGCTCCAGTCCTGAGTAGGTTATCCTTATAAACTTCCAGCAAAATAATATAAGAAGCTCAACTGGCTATATTCAAATTTTCATCCTTATCCTAACTTCCTTAATAAAAACTTGTTTACCATTATTTACCTGGAAAAATTTACGTAGAATTCCCTGCATTATAAATTACTTGAATCCAAGTTATAAATAAATAATGCAAGTATTCAGAATTCAAGAGAATGAAACTTTCCATAAAAATTGAAAAATGCTTTAATAACACATGAATTTTATGCCATTGGTAATATCACTGGAAATCAAAAACTGTATTAAACATGAACAACCTATAACAATATCATAGTTTATCATTTCAATTTTTTATTTCTGCATATTTAAACAATTGTGTAAAATTTGAGGTTGAAAACATTTCATTCATTATTCAAACCTTATTTTAAGCAACTCCACATGAACTATGAAGGGAAAACTTTCACCTCTTGTTCACTCTGTGGCAGAAAGATCCTCACTGAAACCATTCCCACTGAAGTTGCTTTCTAGGAAGAGTGGACCTCAGAGAAGAATGGCAAGTGCTAAAACTTTTAGGAAAGTCATTTATGGCAAATGGAGCCCTTCGGTGTTCAATAATTTCTGTATTATTCTGAAAATGGAACATTTTATTCTCTTCAGGAAATACTCCATTTTAGAAATATTCAAATTTAAGTTCCAATCCCCAGCTGGAACTGAAAAAACAAAAAAGACTATTGGATTTGCTTCATATTTTGAAAAATTAAAAAAAAAAATCCCTCAGACAAATAGTTAGAGCCATAGCTGAGATTAGTTGATTCATAAGCTGAAATTGAAATACCATAAAGAAATAATAAACAAAATCAAAGGTTTTTGAAAGATTAGAAAGAAATAGCACAACTAAAACATCAAAGAAATACAATGTCAAGGAGAATGGCTCAAGAAAGAAAAAGGACCAGGGGTTCACAATGGCCATGCAAGAGAGAAAGAGACAGCCTTTGTCAGGGTGGATGGAAGCCCCACAGCAGGACTGGAAAGAACTGCATAACCTGGCCAGAGAGGGAGAGATCAGAACTCTATGGCCACAGTACTTTCCCCAGGCATGCAGGCTCCCTCCACAGGTGACACACTGGCTGGCACTGAGCAAAAGATATTTTAAGTTGTGACAATTTTACTTTAACAAGGGGAGGGGGAGAAGTAATTGGGTTACTCATCCACGCTTTCATGAAACATGAGTTTTTCTGAAACTAAATGTTAAAGAAATTAAATGTTAAATCCTTAGACGGGGTCCCCGCCGAAAAGATTCTATATTTCTTGAATCTTTGAAATCATTACCCTTAGCAGAAAGTTTTGCTTGTAGAAAAGTGAGAAGGCATGGGACTGGAACAATTACAGATGTAAAATGACCTAATGAATTGTTCAGTGAGCGGCAGAAATTCTATGATTCCATGTGTTTGCTTTTGTGTAAGCTGCTTAATGTTTACCTGAGCTTGATACAATGTTGATTCTTTCTGAAGGTGGGTTTTTGCTCCATCATTTGGGACCTTTCTATCTGTCTGTCTGTCTGTCTGTTTATCTATCTCTCTATCTATCTATCTCTGTCTCTGTCTTTGTCTCTAGCTCTCCCAAACTTATGGTTAGGCAAAAAATGCATGTTGAAAATTAAAAAAAAAAGATTATCATTAACAAGATCAATACAGATAAGATTTTATACCCAGTGTTCCAAACTCTGTGGAGATCACTTCAGCTAG
Organism: Psammomys obesus; assembly: GCF_907164565.1. Lineage (NCBI taxonomy): Eukaryota > Metazoa > Chordata > Mammalia > Rodentia > Muridae > Psammomys > Psammomys obesus. Next base: position 5,517,179 of record NW_026596162.1, read on the forward strand.
AGGTATGTTTCATTTACTCTCAAGGGGAATTTGAAAACTATGTTTAGTTTTGCCGTTACATTGATTACAAATGTTAAGAACAGTTTTATAGAGGAATGAATATTAATAGACAAACATGGAAAAACTCATATCTTTAATGATTAAAAACTAAGTTAGAATATGTATATGAGAGTATATGTAATATATGTGTGTATATATATAAAACCTCTTGCAATGTTATGTTTAAAAGATTTTGTAAATGAATTTATGCTTGTTAATAATTTATGTATAGCATTCCTACGTGTTTAAAATATAATTTAATTTTAAATTTCTAATTGTCAAAATAGTATTTATTTTCATTCACAATACTATACTTTCTCAAAGCATGTTATCGTTCAATTGCTATACACAGTGCTTTTTACACTGAAACACTTTTTGCTGATAGCTTTATTGTTGTACAATGAACAATGTCCAGAAAAACAGTGTTCTGAATACCTGAGTGATGAACACTTTTCCACTTTTTTGTTACATCAATAAGCTAAGACAGTTTTAAACAAGGGTTATTTCCATGTCAGATATCTGAGTTTCCAAGAAAATAGGCTTTTCAGTACCCTTGGAAGTGGTTCTCCTTTCCTTGTATTTGTCAAAAACTCAAGCTGCGATGAGCCTTGTAACTTTGGCGCAATTTCCATAAACCAATTAACTATGGGTGTTTATCTGCTCACCAGAATGAGCAGGGCTATAGCGGTGGGAGAGGAGGGACCCACATGGAGATGAACAGGGGCTGGGTTCACAGGAAGACAGATTTGTAGGCACAGAACCACCCATTCTCACCCATAATGAGCAGAATCGCCGGGCAGCTTTAATTCATGTGTTGTGGGCTTTTTGTCTCCCGCACCACAAAAGGGGATACAGAACCGTGTTAGGGTGTTAGGGGAGGGTTAGATAAGTCCTACATGGTCAAAGGAAACAATGCTGACATGTTACTTGATCAAAAAGATGTTTTCACACTGTTTCCCTTAGATGGTCCCTAGGGACAACTTCCTTTCTCTCTCCTCCTCTGTCTGTCTGTCTCTTTCTCTCTCTCTTTTTTTAATTACCAAGCCTGACATTCATGGCTATTTCTTCTTTCCACCCAGTTGACTACAAAGGGTCCACTTCTTGGGCCCCTTGTTGGTCAGGCCTCGGGGAGGAAGTGACAGAAGGCTGGCCTTATTTACCTTAGCGGCTTCCCGTGTAATCTGGTTAATCGTGTGGCTAATGGGAGGACTCCTCGGATCCCCACACACTGAGCTCCACAATGAGGACTCATTCATATTTAATACAATGGAGTGTTTAAGTCATTCCACGCTTTGTGGAGTAGATTGGCTTTCTTTGTGTGCTGGCTCCGCAGAAGCCTTTGCCCCCTCCTCCCCTTTCAGATGGGCATATGTCCCCGCTCCTGGCTGCTGCAGCTGGACATGGAAAAGGCAGGCTTCTTTCTTTTCTCTCTCTCTCTCTCTCTCTCTTTTTTTTCCAGTCAATGAATTGATTAGTGCGTGTGAAATGGGACTGAAATAGCTCCCACCCCTGGCCAGCGGATGCATAGATTAGCCTTTTGGTCTTCTCATATTTCAAATCAAGACACTCTAAGAGGAGGCAGGACTCGTGTTCCTCGAGTTCTCCATTGTGAGCACAACAATCTGTTGAGTACAAAAGAAAAATAAATAAATAAAAGCAGGTGAAGCACTGGGCCTGGTCTCTTGATAGCATCTGCAGGTGACACTCCTTCAGTCTGGGCTCCGGAGAAAACAATCAGAGCGACCACGGGGTGGTGGGGAGTAGGCATCTATTCACCAAGACAAAAGTACATCTGAGCTGAAACAGTAATTTCATCAAGGAGCTACTCACTAGCCCTTGGATTTGATTTTAGAGGTGATGAGGTTTCATTGGTCCTGATGGGCTAGATAACGATTCCCAGGTTCCTCCACACCCCTCTGTATGAACTGCAGTTTTTGAGGATAACGGACTTTGGGGTTCTGAGGTGCATACAGACTGAAGGGGTTTCATTCATTCATTCATTCATTCATTCATTCATTCATTCATTCTACGTTTATTTGCAGTTTAAAATGTGGCATCTCACATCCTTTGCCTTCCGTTTTGTACAAATGGGCTTACTGTTATGCAGTCACCAGCAAAAAGCTGAGTCAGAAAGGTGGATTCTCTCTCTCTCTCCATACATATATATATATATATATATATATATATATATATATATATGTATGGTAGGACAATTTCACTACTTTTGAATGATTAGGATGGACTTTTAAAGGTAAACTGCTCTACCAAATCCTGTGAGATTACCAGTGTTGGTGTTACAGAGTCTTTGCTCAGCTGTGATGTATCACAGTCCTCTGGCTACAGTCCTTTTGCTCACGCGGCAAAGTTTTCAAAGTAAGCTCATGATGAAGTGTGCTTCTGGTTAGAGCAACAAGCAAAAACCAGAGGGTTAATGAGCTGGCATTTGCAGCGGCAGTGGTCTAGAACCTTCTAAACAATGCTTTCTGCTACAATGATGATATACAAAGTTATGACCACATACAGATGAATAAGGCCCATTCCCAGACTAATGAAAGTGGAGAATTACAGACGACTGAAGTATGTAATAAAAAGGGACAGTGACATTTATTTCTGAAATGACTTATTGTTTGCCTGGTTCAGGACCAAACTGCCATAATGCAGCCTAAAGGTGGCTGAGGCTGACTGATGTATCTTATTCCTAGTAGCTGGAGTCATTCACATACAGGCACCTGCCATGTTAGCCGAGAAATACACTAGAAGCCATCCACACAGCTACATGTAGACCTGGACAAGTGGACACTGAATTATTGTTCTAGAAAGTCCTTGTAACTTGTCAGTGTTGGGAACCAAAAGGCTTCAAACTTTAGAAAGCATGATTTCGTGGTTCATCAAAAATTAACTGTAACTGGCAAAAGTGTTTGCCCTGGCTAAGTCTATATAACCCCACATTAAAAAAAAAAAAAAAAAAAAAGATTTCTGTTATTTCTTACTGGTATAAAGCTTCATGGTGTGTTTTGGTCAACACATTTTTTTTTCATGCATAAAACACAACTGATATTCTTATTTAGTATTTCTGTGCAAGACTATATTTAGTGATGGAGAATGAAGCTTGATTTTCAGTCTTTTTAGTTTTCTAAGCATTTACAGGAAAACACATACATGAAAGGCAAATGAGAGAACTGATTAGAGAGATGTGCTTTTAAATAAAATATATCAAAGAGGAAAAAAAAAAAAACCCGGCATGAGGTAAAGACTAATTCAAAAGATTTTCCTAGGAATGCCGGATAAACAACAAGAAGAAGCTGCCTTAGAGGATCCCATTAAAAGTCCTGAACCTCTTAAATTAATTTGACTCAAAATCAAGGAACCAAAGCACACCAAAACCTTAATTAAAGTTTACTCTTGCAAGCCTTCTCCCTGGCCTCCTGCCTCACAGCTGAGGGTTCATCTCCTTACCCTCTACTTCATTAGAGTCCCAGCAATCCATTATCTAGCTCCTAATCCCCCTTTGGTCCTAGCAGCCAGGTTATTTAGAGAGTTTGAGGGGTCCCTGTCATTGTGACGGAGGTGTGAATTGATCACTAAGATGACAACCGGGGACAAGTGCTCTTTATTAGACTGCTACTTTGCTTCTTAATTACAGCTGATTACCCTGCTGTTAGAGGAGGGAAACAAGAGTTGACACTTGGACCTGGTCATCTGCTGCTTCCCCTTCTTGCTTCCATTTCTGTGCTCTGTGACTTTGTTGTTTTGCTGTTGCTGTTTGTTTGTTTCAAACTTTTGTTTATTTCCAAAGACTCAACGGGGATCTTTATTTTGCAAATGAAAACTTTTGTGAAAATTTATTCCAAGATTTTCAAGAAAATCTAATTTTGACTGTGAGATTTCACTCCCAGTCTCACTTTAGTTATGAATTTAACGTTTTCTCCTACTTACCTTCTTATCTCAGTTTAAAGAGGGTAAACAAAGTTTTGAAAAGGGCAGTCAGTCATAGTATCTGTATTTGAATGAGTTTTTACTAAAAAGGGAGATGGTGGCTACCATATTTCCTTAGTCTCTGAAGAATATTATAAGTGAAATTATTGTAATCTACTATTTCAGTTAGGCCCCAAACCAAACCGGGACACAGAAGTTAATCTATACTCTGAATCATTTATTTATACTGCAGGGATTTCGATTTCCTCAGTTTTGTTAACAGAATAAGATCCATCACAATTAAGTGATTTTTTTTCATTCTCAAAACTTGTCATTCTGTTTCTTCTTTCCTTTCTTTCTTTTTTTTTTTTTAATTCTTTGAGGCCTTGCTCTTTCTTATGTTGGTCAGAGCTGAAAAACAAACAAAAACAAATCATAATCTTTCAGTGTTAAGGTAAAACTGGAGTTGACAGTAGTTGAATTTGATTTATTTGGATTAAAACAAACTGGTCTGATTAGCAGATTCTGCTTTAGTGGCTTAATTTTTTTTTTTTCTGTCAAGAACTAAATACCTTAATTTTCATTGACAGTGAAGAGTTGCAGTTTTAACTGTTAAATAGTAAGAGCTGGAAAGGACAGGAACTCCACAAGGAGAGCAACAGAACAAGAAAATTTGAACACAGGGAACTTCCCAGAGACTCATACTCCAACCAAGTACCATGCCTGGAGATAACCTAGAACCCCTGCACAGATGTAGCCCATGGCAGTTCAGTGTCCAAGTGGGTTACATAGTAATGGGAAGAGGGACTGCCTCTGACATAATCTGATTGGCCTGCTGTTTGATCACCTTCCCCTGAGGGGGGAACAGCCTTACCAGGCCACAGAAGAGGACAATGCAGCCACTTTTGATGAGAACTGATAGACTAAAATCAGAAAGAAGGAGAGGAGGACCTTCTCTATCAGTGGACTTGGGGAGTGGCATGCATGCAGAAAGGGGAGGGCGGGTGGGATCCGGAGGGGAGGATGGAGGGACTTATGGGGGGATAAAAAATAAATAAAGTGTAATTAATAAAAAAAATAAAAAAATAAAAAAAAATTCCTGTTTTACTCATTTTCATTTTAAGCACAAATCAAACAAGGAGCCTGGCTAATGGAGAGAAGCAGCCGCATGGAAAGACCAAGGAAGAATTCTGGCCTTGTCTTCCCAACAACCACAAAACCTGGAAATATTAGAATATTTTGATTGTAAGGAACTCACTCAGCACAGAACAAAATGATCAACAGGAGCCAATATATCTGAATGTATTTTAAAATAGTTTTTGTTTCTTTCTTTGTTTTTTCTCATTGTGGTGATCTTTGAAAACACTTTTGTTGTTGTTCTTCATTTTGCTTTGTTTTGTTTTAACTTTTACATTATGTTACTTAGGTCTACCTTGAACTCTCAGGTCCAAGTGCTCTTGTCTCAGCTTATTGTATAGTTGAGGACACAGGTACAAGGTACCACACCTTGCTGTTTGCAACAAAGTTTTTTTTTATTAATTACACTTTATTCATTTTGTATCCCCCCATAAGCCCCTCCCTCCTACCCTCCGGATCCCACCCTCCCTCCCCTTTCTGCATGCATGCCACTCCCCAAGTCCACTGATAGGGGAGGTTCTCCTCTCCTACTTTCTGATCTTAGTCTATCAGTTCTCATCAAAAGTGGCTGCATTGTCCTCTTCTGTGGCCTGGTAGGGCTGCTCCCCCCCTCAGGGGGAGGTGATCAACGAGCAGGCCAATCAGATTATGTCAGAGGCAGTCCCTCTTCCCATTACTATGGAACCCATTTGGACACTGAACTGCCATGGGCTACACCTGTGCAGGGGTTCCAGGTCATCTCCACAAATAGTCTTTGGTTGGAGTATGAGTCTCTGGGAAGATCCCTGTGTTCAAATTATCCTGTTCTGTTGTTCTCCTTGTGGAGTTCCCGTCCCCTCCAGCTCTTACTCTTTCCCACTTCTTACATAAAATTACATTCACTCTGCCCATCAGTTGGCCATCAGGCTCAGCATCTGCTTTGACAGTCTATACTGCAGAGGCTTTCAGAGGCCCTCTGTGGCAGGTTTCAAGGTTGTTTCCTGTTTTCTTCTGGCTTTCAGAGGCCCTCTGTAGCAGGTTCCGAGATTGTTTCCTATTTTGTTTTTCTTCTGATGTCCATCCTCTTTGCCTTTCAGGATGGGGATTGAACATTTTAGTTAGGGTCCTCTCTTTTGCTTAGTTTGTTTAGATGTACAGCTTTTAGTGGATTTATTCTATGTTGTATGTTTATATGAGTGAGTATATACCGTGAGTGTCTTTTTGCTTCTGGGACAACTCACTCAGGATGATCCTTTCCAGGTCCCACCATTTACCTGCAAATTTCATGATTTCCTTATTTTTCATTGCTGAGTAATACTCCATTATATAGATGTACCACAGTTTCTGCATCCATTCTTCAGTTGAGGGGCATCTGGGTTGTTTCCAGCTTCTGGCTATTACAAATAAAGCTGCTAAAAAAATGGTTGAGCAAATGTCCTTTTTGTGTACTTGTGCCTCTTTTGGGTATATGCCTAGGAGTGGTATGCCTGGATCTTGAGGAAGCGCTATTCCTAGTTGTCTGAGAAAGCGCCAGATTGATTTCCAGAGTGGTTGTACCAGTTTACATTCCCACCAGCAGTGGAGAAGGGTTCCCCTTTCTCAACAACCTCTCCAGCATGTGTTGTCCCTTGAGTTTTTCATCTTGGCCATTCTGATGGGTGTAAGGTGATATCTCAGGGTCGTTTTGATTTGCATTTCCCTGATGGCTAATGAGGATGAGCATTTCTTTAAGTGCTTCTCTGCCATTCGATATTCCTCTTTCGAGAATTCTCTGTTTAGCTCTGTTCCCCATTTTTTAAGTGGATTACTTGGTTTATTGCTTTTCAGCTTGTTTAGTTTTTTATATATAATTGGATATGAGTCCTCTGTCAGATAAAGGGTTGGTGATGATTCTTTCCCATTCTGTAGGCAGTCACTTTGTTTTGATGACGGTGTCCTTTGCTTTACAGAAGCTTTTCAATT
>NW_026596162.1:5524220-5545043 GCF_907164565.1 Psammomys obesus
GTAGCTGTGGTCTATGTTAGGCAGGGGGGGATCTCCTCTTACCCATAAAATTTCTCAAGACAGCTGCCCCACTGCTGGGTTTCTTGTTATAAATTTAGTGTGCTGCTGCTCACTAAATTTCCATGTACAGTCCTCTTGAAGAAACTGCTGATTCCCTAGCTATGGGGTTTTCTCCCAACAGGGAAACTCAGTCTGTTATCCTGGGGCGCACAGTTCTGTTTGAGAAAGTGGGAGGTGCACTCATCAAGTCTCTGGGCCAAAGGCTGATTGCTCTGCTCTGGACCTGGAGAATGTGCACCTAGGTTGAGTTGGTGCCTGGGGGCACTGTTCTGGTCTGGAGGCTGGGTGCCTCACTCTGGACCAGAAGCTGTGTGTCTCTGTCTGGGATGGCGGATGTAGGCACCACTCTGGTCCAGACGCTGTGGGTGCAGCCCCCCTGAAGGATCAGGGATTCCTACAGTTTTGGCAGTCCAGCCAGGGACAACTGGCCGATCCCTGGCACAGTATCTGAGGGCTGCTGTAATGGCTCTTCGGCTCCTGCAGGTCCGAGGATGCAGCTGTGTGTCCCAGTGCCCCAGGGAAACGCAACAATGGCGGCAGAGCACAGCGCTTCTGCCTGCACTAGAGTCTGTGTGAGTCCAGGAAGTGTTTTGGTGCTGGGTGTCCTAAGCGTTAGAGCTGCTGACCCCCTCCGCTGGGGGTTTCCTCCTGCCAGAGACACGCAGTCTGGTGCCCTGTTGCCCTGGTGCCCACAGTTCTATCTGAGGCGGCGAATCACGCGCGCAGGCAGGGCTCTGTGCAGGCGCCTTTGTCCCTCCCGGCTCTGGGTCCGGGCTGGCTCCTGGGGCACCCGCGGAACCCGAGTCTTTTCCAGGGGATGTCTGGGTAACCTGGGGTTGGTCCCAATTGTTTCCTGCTCCGTGGGGTTATCTCTCGACTGGGAAATCCAGTCTATGGTGTTGTGGGCCCACAGTTCAGTCTGGGACCGTGACCAGATCGCGCTGGCGGGTAGCTCTGGGCTGGCTACCAAGCGCCTGGCGGAATGGGGATCTCTTCCGCGGTTTTGCTGGGTGAGTTAAAGCTGATCGAATCCCCCACCGTGGGGTATCCTCTCACCTGAGAAACACAACCACTTGTTTTTTATGGCCGCGAGTTCTGATTGCTGGTCACTGTGCCAATCCTGCTGTGCTGCTCCTCAGAATGAGAGTCCTCCCGGCGCTGCCATCTTGCCCCGCCAAAAATAATAATTTTTAAATTACAAAGTATATGTGCCGCTTAGTAGAATTCCTAGTTTCATTTTAAAAATATTAGTTACAGTTCCAGCTAATCAACTTAACTAATAGTCATTTAGACAATATGGAAGTGGTATTAAGGTAGACTCCAGTGCATCTGCTCATTGAAAGAAACACTTGCTAACTAGACTGACTGTGTTCTTAACCTAAGTCAAAATGCTGATAAAAATTTACTCACTGTTGGCGTGAAAGTTGACATACTAACGCACATGGTGTTAAATGAATCTCTAAGCACCCTCTGGCTAATGTCAAATTAGGTGATGAAGAAATTAGGTCTTTCTACTTAAAGTTGGTAACGGGCAGGGATGTCTTCCCTTACTTCCATGTCACATTTTACTGGAGGTTTGAATCAAGGCAAGTTGGGAAGACAAAGAAAGATAAAGCTGCTAGCTTTGTTGAAATGGAAAGAATGGTGCCATCTCCAAGTTTTTGTACCATACAGAAACTTCTAAACTTTATTTATTTAGTTTTGGTTTATTTTGCATTGTCGGAGACAGGATCTCACTACTTGGCTTTGGCCGGCCTAGAACTTGTTCTATACATCAGGCTAGCCTCAAACTCACAGAGATCTGACTTTCTCAGTCACTGAGTGCAGGAACTAAAGTGCAAAACTACAAAAACTACATCCCATCAGAATCTTCTATATAGAGACAAAAAAAAAAATTACTAAAATTGCTAGAACTGACAAACGTATTCAGTAAGGTTTGTGGAAACAAAAACTATATCCATAAATCAAAATTCAGCCAATTCAAAATTAAAACTAATTATCAATGTAAAAAAAAGCCATAAATTTTAATGTGAGCAAACAGGGGAATATGTGAGGTCAGGGAGTGAGGAAATAAAAGGGGGGGGGAAGGGTTTATGTAATTATATTATAATCTCAAAAAAGAAAGAATTACAAAAATTTAAACAACAAACAAAAAGCTGTTTGGTTCTCAACAGCATTGCGTGAATAAAACACTGAAAACTCAATTTAATGACAAAACTTTCATGCTAAAAGCACAAACATTGTTGAGAGGAATTTAAATACAATAGGTAAATAAATAAAAAAGACTATTTTAATATAAATGGAAAGATTTTATTGTTTTTGGAAAATTTCATATTGTTAACATAGCAATTCCCCCCAAAATGCTCCATAAATTATATGCACACTCCCTTGCCAACAGTTGCTCACTTTGCAGAATAATTGACAGGAATTAACTACAAAATTCAAATATGAAATGCAACAATTTAAAGTAGCCGAAGTCATCTTGGATAAAATAAGAAAACTGGAAAGCTTGTTACTTTCGGTTTTAAAGTTTAAAACAAAGCTATGGTAATCATGACAGTGTATGATTTGTGTGTGTGTGCGTGTGCGTGTGCATGTGTGTGTTTGAAGTAGAATCCAAGATTCAGAAATAAGCCTATACTTTTTTCAGTTTATTTTCAGTACAGTGCCAAGACCATTAAAGGAGAAAAGGAAGAATAATCCTTTCAACAATTAGTGCTGAAGTAATTGGATAGTCATACACAAAGTTAAAATATTACTTCTAACTGAAAATATTTCAAAAGATATACTTAAAATGAACCAGAAATTGAATATTAAGACTTCTAGGAGAAAACACAGAAAATTACCATGATCTTAGGTTAGATAAACATTAGCTATAGCACCAAATTTGAGCAACAAAAATATTTATTTGTACTTTGTTAAAATTCAAACCTGTAGTTCCAGAGAAGTCAAAATCAGGGAAATTTAATATAGATTAAACATAATGGAGAAAATATTAAGATGCATATATCCAGAATATGTAATTAATTTTTCTTACTAACAAGAAATCAGATGATATGATTCTTTTAAGGGAGGAAACATATTTGAATAGATTTCATTGTTTTGGTGCTGGAGGCTGAACTAAGAACCCTGGAACGCTTCGCAGCTGCTCCACCACTGACCTGAATAGATATTTACCAAAGAAAACATACCGAGATTGACCAGAATATAAAAGATGCTAAACAGCATTAGCCATGAGGGAAATGTCAAACCAAAGCTAAGATGAGCTATCATTTTATATCTGGGAGGGCTACTACAATCAAGCAAACAGTAACCAGTGCTGGCAATGAATTGGAAGAAACAGAAAATTCACGTTGCCAGTGTGAATGGAAAATGTGGCAGCCACTTCGGAAAGCAGTTAGGTATTTTCTCACAAGGTAAATGCTGTTCTACCATCACACCAGAGCTCTACACATGGAGTTCAGAGAGTTCACCGCAGAGGCATCTACAGTGTTCAAAAGCTTGAGGGAATCCAAAACTCCATGGTTTGGTTGTTGGTTAAGCAATGCAGTCCACGACACACAAGATTATCCTGTGGGCATATGAAGGATGGAATAATGAAGCATGCTATGACCTTTGATGAGTCTTGAAATGTTTTGTTAAGTGAAAGAAGCTGACATTTAAATGAGTAGGAAACTGATGAAGAACTTAGTGGATTTGTTCAACGTTTCTTTTATGAGGGTCCTGAGTATCCTCCAGAAACTGACCCATCCATTCCCTTCCATCAGTGAAGTCAAGGCGAGAATTTTTGGAAGCTGTAGCCAAGAGGCTTTCTGAAGGGTTTTATAATTTTATCCCTTCCTTGCTTTTATATCCAACTATTAAACTATTACTTAGGACAATTGTATGTGATAGGTTACAAGTGAAGTGTCTGAGCAGGCTCCTATTAATCTGATAGCTTCTTCTTTGTGCACTAATAGTTTTTGATCTTAGGTTGTAAACAGGGCTTTTATGTTACATGTATTTCTCAAATATTGAAGAAGAGAAAAGTTCGCCTCTGGGTCTACAAACACGAAATTTATGATCAGGACTGATCTATTCACAGAAAGGTATGCCACTGTGAATATAAATACACTCTTGTCTACATACAGCTGCACATGCTGATTGAAGGTCAGCTTTAAGGTCAAGTACTTCTACTCCAGGTCCATGACCAGTAGAAGACAGCCAATACAAAATAAACTGCACGTGTGTTTGTGTGTGTGTTTCTTTTGTCTTCGTACATTTGTATTATTGATTTTCCTTTCTTTTTTAAAATATTCGTCTGTTGCTTTTTGTTTGGGGGATTTTTTTTTTTTGAGAGAAAGATGGAGAAAAAGAAAGAATATGAAGTTGGTTGGGAAAAGTTGTAAGGATGATCTGAGAGAAATTGGGGCTAGAGGAAATATAGAAAACACAATATCTAAAAATATTTGAACAAAAAAATTTGCAAAACAAAACAATTTTAAAAGTTCAACATCAAAAACTTTCAGATAATCACCTTCAAATAATAATGCTAATCAAAACTGAAGAAAGCAGGCATAAACTTTGTTAACTTTTCCTAATGGCACATTAATTTCCTTTTTTAATTTTTAAATTTCATCTTCTTATTTGAGTGAGATGTAACATAAATTATGTATTGGTCAAGACTGAGGTCTGCTAAGCTCAGTTTCTTTGTTTAGATTCTTCTTGCCTTGTGAGGCAGTTCCAGTCTAAACAACTGCATGTACAGTGTGTGTTAGTGGGCGTTCCCTCCAGACACTCTCACCCCAGCCTTGCTGCACACTGAAAAGTGTCCGACAGTTCTCTTGAGAACTAAGTGTGAGTTCAGGAGGATCACTCACTCCTCCCCCACTCTCTCCAATAGAGATCAAAATTCAAAATCTCAAATAGATTGCTCCTCAATTTGTATTACTTCAAGCTTCTGAAACTCAAATTCACATAGTTCACACCATTCCGAATCACAAATTGTCTGTAAAGGGAAGAATAGATTTATACAAGTGATAACACAGAGCACAGACGTATGCATTCGAAACTGTGTGTGTACATACATGCACGTGAGCAGGTATATTTACACACGTGTAAGAATTACAGAGGTCAGGACCAAAGGCTTTCCTCAATTTCTCTCTGTCTTAATTTTTGAGATAGTGTCTCTCACTGAACCCGGACAGATTTGCCAATGATGGCTGCCCACGGAGCTCCAGAGATCTGCCTCCGTCTGCCTCCACAGCTCTGGAATCATAGGTTCGTTTACCTGGTCACTGAGGAGCCAAACTTAGGTGCTTGTGCCTAAGAACTCCTGGTGATTGGTTTCTGTTCTGTTCTATTGGTCTCATCTGTTGTTTGGAACCCTAGAGGACCTGGGCCATCAGTGGCTTTTCTAGCATTATATTTCTCATGTGTTTTCACTATCAGTACCATATACAACACTTGTTGGTTGCTAACCCTCATCTGCTTCCTCTTTTTTTCTTTTTTTTTTTTTTTCTGACGTAAAGGAGCTTTCCTAGAATTTCCTCTCTATTTAAAGAGTAAGAAGCCTCTCAGGTTGTCCTCGGCTTGCACAATTAACAGACTTGCAGCTGTGCACAATGCTGGTGCTATACTTCTGTTGCGTTGCCGTGCAGAAGACACGCAGGCCTCCCTGCTGCGATCAGAAACGCTTCAATCAGATAACAAAATTACTGCCAGGGTGCTGAATCCTACCCTGCTCTTCTGCATCTCTTTTCTTTTTCCCTTTTCTGTGCGCAGCCCGGGGGAGAGGGATATCTAGTGGTTATGCACAATTTACTTAGAAGACGTGTGGACCTCTTTGTTGTTGTAAATAAATGGTATCGAGCTAAATATGTTTATTATTAGACCTACAGTTGATACAATGGTATTATCTAACTCCCTATCACAAACAAGACACAGACATCTGTTAGATTTTATAATTGCCTCATAACACCTTGGGCTGGGAAGATATTCCCACCTACACTGTCTAGATAACCTCCCCGTCCACCTCCCAGCCCCCATCCAATGCCATCTGCCTTAACCATTCCTATCTCCCTATCCATAACTCCATAAATATTTTTTCCCTTTATCTGGCTCACTCTTTTCCAGGTCATGTTTGAAGTCCTTCCTCCGAGCCCACATGGTTCCTTTCCCACGCTGACCCCTAGAGGCTTCCTCCTCTCTCCTTCTGCCTTTCTCCTCTCTTCCCATCTCTCTCCTTCCCATGATTCTCTCCCAAAGTCCTTCAACTTTGGCCACACCTACCCTATTCTTTCCTGCCCAGGTTTAGGCCTTTTATTCAGCCAATCAGGAATAATTTCTTAGGCAGGGTTAAACAGCAATACTTGGGATACCTGACAAGTTTGCTCGTAAACAGTTAGAATCTCTGGGGACAAACAATTAACAAATACAAAGCACCAGACCATATTCTAACACATAATACATATTCTTTACTTTATATTTCACCAGTGGAGTGGGGTGTGCATTTCCTAGAGAAATCCCAAAGCCTTTTTTTAAATCAAGGACTGCAATCTACCTGACCAAAAAACCAGCCTAGCTTATTTGCATATGATCCACTCTAATCTTGCTATTAACTCCTTTCTACCTCCTGGTGTGCTGGAGGTGCTAATGAGCAATGAAACAAACCCAACACAGGAAGAACAAGGTATTGAAAACCATAATTAGTCCCCAAATAATGAAGGTTGGAATGGGTATTATACTTCCAAACTCTTATAGGCCTTGCTTTGCCTGTTATTCAAGACGTTCAATTCCACTCAACAAATATCCATTTGTCACCTATCAATACTCAAAACTGTGTCCAGAACTTTCTAGAATCATAGGTAGGTAAAACATATGTCCTCTTTGGTACCCTAGGGGACTAGTCAGTCTCTTGAGAATAATATTCGTAGTCTAAGCTATTGACAATTCTCAGTTCTGACTGTTCAGATATCTTCACTAGAGTCACAAAGCAAGTTACAGATATATGTCTTTACAAGCCTTTGCATTCTATGATAATGCAATCAAATCGCGAGTATCAAGTGGCTTCATTTGTTATTTCTATGAACAGTGTGGTTAGCTGCATTAGCAGAGGTAAGAAAATGATAAGTGTAGTGATTCTGCCTTCTCCAAATCAGAAAAATTTAAGGGCTATAAAAAGAAGGGTCAGTAAGCTTCCCAGTCAGTTGTTAATGTAATAGGATAGGAACTTGGATATGTGGCTTCACGTCTCTAATTTTTAATAAACTAAAATATTTACTTCTACAATGAATATGCAATGTGGTATCATTACAAGTACAATATGGTACAGAAGATACTTAATGGTCATAGCTCCACATGCAAAGTGATAAAAAGGGAAAAGGAGGAATGCAGGAATTTACTTGAAAATGTGGCTGCTTTTGGTTTGCAAAAAAGGTTGTTTCTATAACCTATTCATATGGTAAAAATCTATATATACCCAAGTCCTATACATAAACCAGTGGAATATTTGTATATTACCTACATAATCCTTTCTAGTTTAAGCCAGCTCTAGTGCCTATAATAGCAAACACAATTTGCTAATTATTTGCTAATAATTAACTGTTGTACCATATTGATTAGCAGATAGTTCTAAAAAATCAGTATGGTTTCAACACTGACATGATTTTTCAAAAATTTTAAATTGAAGTTTGACTGAATTTTTGGATACATGAACCCATGAACAAAGGGATCACTGAGTTAAATAGCAATGAGTATATAGACAGAAGCCCCATCCAAATAGCAACATAGTATTCACCCCAAAATATATAAGTGGTCTTTACACAGATGCTTCTAAAGTCACCGTAAGGCACCATGTGATAAAATGACACCTAAGCTTTAGTCATCAGCTCACTTCAATAATGATGTTCTTAATTCAATTCCTTCAAGTGTTAGCAATGAAAAAAAAAAAAAAAAACCCAATGCTAAGCAGTTTCAATTATGCTGGTGAATTTTTACCAGACTGAAAGATGGCCAAAAGTGTACCAGTCACCTGTGACTGTTTCCTGCATTTGCAAGCATGTCCTGCTCCTGGTTCCCCTGGATTACTTGATTGATCCAGTTTGCCTGCTTTTATAAGTCATACTTTTATTCAGACCACAAGCTCTAAGGTCCCTTCTGCTAACTCATGGGTTCCGTTACTAGTTACTGTAATCTGTTGCTAGTCACCTTTAAGAATGGGAACCTAGGTGGGAGGATGGGATTGGGAGGGAAAGAGGGAGTGGGATACAGCATGGATACAAAGTTAACAAACTGTAACTAATATTAAAAAAAAAAAGAATGGGAACCTCATTGGGCATTTAATATTCAAGAACATTCTTCACATTTCTTACAGGAGGGCAGTAGACCAGAGATTCATTTTCTTTAAAGTTACTTTGTTAACATACTTTCATTCTCACTGATTTCATTACCTGGTAGAGCCTATAAATGAAAAGAAAAAAAAACCCACCATTACATATGGCTTCCTCCAAACTTCAAAACTAAGTAATGGATTTTCGTATGGTATATCTGAAGTAGTGTGTTACAAGATCTATGACTTCATAACTAACTACAAAACCCATGTTGAATGGCTGTTGCTTGTGATGGGGATGCCTTAATGGACAGGAAAGAGGAGCCCATCAATTCCATAAAAGCTTAGAGGTCAATGGGCGAGGTCAATAGTGTGCCAAGGCGTATCTACTCTCAGATTTAGGTGAGTATGAATTCCTAAATCTTTTACAAATCTTCTATCATCATCCTTCCAAGGCCATTTTGGTACTGAGCATTCTCCTAGCAGCTGTGAAACAAAGTAACCCTCATCTCTCTACCTGAGTCCTACACCAAACCTTTAGTGTCCAAAGACCTGAGATGTTGATGGCTACAAGGAGAGTGAGGACAGCAGCAGAGGATGGTCTATGGTTTGTTAGTCATATGCGCAAATGTACTCTACCCACTCACTAAAAGAAAACTTTTTTTTTAAAACTGGGAGGCTTCAGGAGAGCATATCTATTAAAAAAAAAAAAAGCAGCTCTGTTCAGTTTGAACAGTTTACTGTTAGTGTCAAGAAACACAAACATAATCCTAATCCTCCAAATAATTAATTCATGCAGTGCACTTGAAGTATAAAGCTTGTTTCTCTAAAATCTAATAATTCATACTAAGCAACTATTCCACATACTCATGCTTAGACTTTTCCTCACTGGACACATATAAATTTACATTTTAGCACACAATACATATTGGGAAAATTTAAATACACACATCTAAGAAATAGTTTAGCATGGACCTGATAAAGAAGCAAATAAACCAACTAGCAAAAAAATGCTTGAAAGAATCTCTCACTTAGAAAAGCATCCATGTTCCTAGGGTGACACCTTTATCTTTTGATAAGTGGAAAATCTTTCATCACGGACATGTCCCCCTACTGTCTGCAGCTGCTAATTGCATTTCAGCTAAATGGAGTAGATCAAAGCTGTGTTGTTCTTCTGACTGCGTGGATGATCTAATGTGAAGGCCATGGATTACCTCATGCATCTCTTTGCACCCAAGGGGATGGACAGTTTTTACAGAGGATGTTTAAAGAAAATTTCCTTGGCCATTATTGCCTAATGAGTAGATATTTTTGTGTACTTTGTTGACTTTCTTTGTACCCATTTTCTCTGCCCTCCAGAGTGTTTGTTTTCTAGTGCATGGTTGTAGACAGCGGGGATGGGGGGTGGGGGTGGGGGTGGTAGTTCTTTGCTTCACTGTGGATGTGAGGACTGGAATCCTCCAAGCCCTTTGGATTTCATAGTGAACTCGAAAGGGATATAAAAAATTTTATAATTAAATTTTTATTTATTATATTACTTACAGTTTATTTACTTTGTACCCCAGCTGTAGCCCCCTCCCTCATTCCGTCCCACTCCCACCTCCCCTCCCTCATCTCTTCCCTGTCCCTCTCTAAGTCCATTGATGGGGGAAGTTGTCCATCTGATCCTAACTTATCAGGTCTCTTCTGGACTGGCTGCAATGTCCTCCTCTGCAGCCTAGCAAGGCTGCTCCTCCCTCGGGGGAGGAGGTGTTTAAAAGCCAGCCATTGAGTTCATGTCAGAGACAGTCCCTGTTCCCCTAACTAGGGAACCCACTTGGAGACTGAGCTGCCATGGGCTACATCTGAGCAGGGGGTTCTAGGTTATATCCTTGCATGGTTGTTGGCTGGAGAAACAGTCTCAGAAAAGATCCCTGTGCCCAGATATATTTGGTCCTTGTGGGGCTCCTGAAGAACAAATGATGGTCATTTTATTTTGACAAATGCAAACAGCTTTCTGGAGAGAAACACAGGCTATGCTTTAAAAAAGGAGATAAGGAAATTAAGGGTTCTATAGTTTTAAGAAATAAAAAAGTAAGAAAGAATAGAGAGAAAACATTAGAAGCAGATTCTCTTTCCATTCTAGAAGGAGATGGTCTTCATTCTGATTGGCCTTCCTCGTGACAGACTGCTCTCCATAAGTTACACAGGAGAGTGTATATGTCTTCTCCATCATGGATCCTCTTACAGCATTATACAAATTGGATATTAGGTATTCCTTGAAATCAGGATCTCTCTCTCTCTTAAAGGACAGCAGTTTTGATGCATAAAGCTCAGAAATTTCTGGAGAGATTGATGGCTCCACTCAGAATTCTGACATTTGGATTAAAGCAGTACAGAAATGAATCTTGTATTTGACATTTAAAAGGGAAGCTTTTCTACCCACTGTAGTTTCCTAAATCATACCAAAGGAACTGCCATGACAAAATGGCTTGAGAAATCACTCTCCATTTATTTCTGTATTTTCCACATTATGGCCAATGGATTGAGACTCAGAGTCATTACATACTTGGTGTCACAGCAACACACAAACTAGCGAAGCAATTCCTGAATGCTAAGGAGCATTCCCTGTGTATAGATCTACTAGCAAAATTTGATTTCCCCACACATCTACTGGGATCTTTAAGAAAGAATAACATTTGAAATGGCTTTTCTCCTTCTTACTGAGTGTGTATGTTCTTTTGGAAAAATAGTAATAGTAGGTTTCTATGAACTTCCATTACTTGAATGATAGAGAAAGAGACAGATAGAGGAAGAGAAGGAGAAGAAAGAGAAGGAAAAGCGAGAAAAAAGTGTCACAATTTGATAAAAAGCTTTATGTAGATCACATCTTGATAGTATTTTTGAAATGTAACATTACATCAGCTTGACTGTTGAATTTATGAAGTTCCGTAAGTCCTCTATTAATTAATACTGAAATCCAACATGCTCTTTAAATCTAGTGAGACTATCCTCTCTCTTTTAGATTGGAAAATGTAAACATTATAAAATTATAGAGACAAGGAAGTGTAAAATGTACTTTAAAAACGTATGTGAATATCCAAAAGTGTCAAGCAGATTAAGGGATCTACTTAAAGTGTGATTTCTGATTTCTAACCAACTCGCCCAAGCAGATTCTCACTATGCACACCCTTGCTGTACTACACTTATCTGCTTTGAATTCACAGCGCAGGGACATCTTTCCGAAACTTGTCAATATAGTGTTGTTCACTATCGAAGCCTATTAAAATCATAAATACAGTGTTTTTATATGTACTAAATTATGCATATATAACTTGAGAATCTAAGATCAATAATCACATTTTTCAAACATTAAAAGATACATTTTGAAAACATTAATGTTTCAACTAAAGAGGCTATGTTTTTTTTCGCGTTGATAGTTTTGAGCATCGTTGTTGAAGACCGGGTTCTGAGCCCACCATTCTATTTTGTTGGTCTACACATATGTTTCTGTGTCAGGACCATGAACATTTTGTTACTGTGGTTCTTTAGTATAATATGAGGTCAGAAACCATAATGGCCTGAATTAAGATTGATTTGGATTGATCTGGTTCTTTATTCTTCCATATGAATTTTATGAGTTTATTTTCTAGTTATTTGAAGAATGTCGTTTAAATACTTATGGTGTTGTGTTGGTTCTGTATTTTGTTTTCAGTAATATAGTCATTTTAACCATATAAATTCTGTCCATGAGCATGGGAAGTTGTCCATTTCCTAGTATCTTCTTCATTTTCTTTCTATGATGTTTGAAAAGTTTTCAGTGTGGAGTTTCTTCACTTATTAGATTTATTTCTAGAGGATTTTCTAAGCTATTGTGAATTCCCTCTTATTTCTTTTTTTCAGAAAAGTTGTTCTTGATATTAGAGAAAAAAATATTGACTTTTGTATACTGAGTTTGTCTCCTGTGACATTGCAGAAAGTGTTTCTCAGTCTTAAGAGCTTTCTGATGTAGCCTTTGGGGACATGTAAGTAGAAAGTCAAGTCCTCTTCCTTCCTACTGGAAGTTTTTGAAATTTCAAAAAAAAGTATTCATAACAACGGAGTGCTAGGTTTTTTTTTTTTTTTTGTATTTATGTTGTACTTTTTATCCGAATATCTGCCTTTGCCCTTTTCCTTTTACTTAGTCAAGAGACACTTCAGTCCCAAGAAAACTAAGATTGAAAAACATTGTGCTTAACTGTTTGCTATTAAGCCTTTGCTATTTCACCAAAGGAAGAAAATAAAGATATTAATTTCTTAACTCTTCACCAGAAGACCTAAGATTTCATTGGTTTTTGTTTTATTTTGTTCTTTTGTTCTGTTTTGTTTTGTTTTTAAACAGGTCATAGCCCATATAGTCCAACATGGCCTGCAGACCACAATACTACTGACTCAGGACCCTGAGAGTTGATTAAGGTATGTGATACCATACCTTTCTAGCTGGCTAGGATTACTGTTTTTGCATTTTTTCCATAAATTTCAGTGGTATGAAATTCCACAAGTTCAGGAAGACCAACCAGGACCTACCCAAAGCTATTTTCATATAAAAATTAATCACAAAATGACTAAAAAAACTTACATAAAATTTTTTGAAAAAAATCACAAAAAGAAATGAGCTCTCATTCTTTCTAAAGCAGATTAAACAGTGGAATTAAATTACTAAATAATGAGAAACTATAATACATTAAAACATAGTTTAGAGATAGTAGGTCCATTTGCCTTAAGAATTCTCTAAATGTGAAGTCATTTTAATATATATTGTAATTGCCAAAGCCAAAGTTTTTCTTTTGTATGCTTACATTTTTGACAATGACATAAAAATAATGGTTAATACCTTAGCCATTTTACTCTAAGCCCTACAACACTTATTTTATCAGCTCAGGGAAAAAAATTCACATGTTAAAGTTTCTCATAATTATTAACATTCATTTTCCTCCCATATATTTATATGCTATAGGACATACTGAAGGTCACTCAGAGTCTATATTAAATGAGTCTATCAATACATACATTCTCTGGACTGCACACAATGTTTCTCCTACAACATTCTTCCTTGTTTGCTTTTATTTTGGTCTTGGTTTAGTTTTGATTTAATTTTAATTAAGAGGCTCAATCTATAGCCCTGCTGGCCTCAAACTCACAGTGATCCTCCTGTCTCAGTTTCCTAAATATTGGGAATACAGGCATGTACCACCACTCCCAGTGAAATTCTTATTTATTCCATCCTTGTGATAAACTCCTAAGTTTAAAAAAATATATGCCAACTGTGCGCAACATCCTTATCTGACACAAAAATAATACCCAATATAGTTTAGAAAACCATGTATCATTCATTCAGATACCATTACCTAAAGAGAGAGAGAAAGTGACTTCTCTCCAGGAAAAAAAAATAATCCATGTGATAGAACAAGAAGGGTATTGATAATGTTTCATATGGGAGAATGAACCCAAGATCTCGGATTTTACCGAGAGAACACTGCAACTCTACATTTTCAAATCTATACAGCAAAGCAGAATTACTGGAAAACCACATAGAATCCAGTTGCTGCAATTGCCTTCTTAAATGTGTGCTCATCATTTGATCAAAGGGCATGCAGACATAGCTTAATAGATGGCTTTATAAGGTGTGTTAATAAATCTGTGTTCATTTCTACTCTTCTTCATTTAAACATTGTTCATGCACTTCCATCACACAGTGCGACAGGCCTCGCGATGACATTTTCGTGGAAGTGCACCATGCAGTTTGATCATACCCACCTCCCTTTTTCTGCCCGCTGACATCTTCTTCTTCCCAAGTAATCTACTTTCCATTTTCATGCCTGGGTTCCATGTGAAAGAAACTTGCATTTTTGCCTTCCTGAATCTGTCTTACATCATGTAATATGCTGACCTACAACGCTGCCTACTTTCCTGAAAACGATGTGAACTCATATTGTTTTGTGTTTCTCCTTTTAATAAAAATGGATTCTTTTCTCATACATTATATCCTGATTACACTTTGCTTTCCATCTACTTTTCCCAGTTCCTCCCTACCATCTCTCTGATCCGGACCCATTCCCTCTCTGTCTCTCATTAAAAAAAGAACAGATTCTAAGAGGTAACAGTAAAACATAACAAAATAAAATATAATAAGCTAAAGCAAAAACCATCACGTGGAAGTTGGGCAAGGAAAATTATGAGAAGAAAAATATTCCCGAGAGAAGCAGAGACCCACTCACTCATACACTCAGGAGTGCCAAGAGTATAACACACACACAAACAATCTGCTGGAGACGACTGTAGGCCCATGTTTGCTGCCTCCGTCTCTGTAACCCCCATTCTTTAAAGGGGAGGAGCTCAGGAACATGCTTCAGAAAC
Organism: Psammomys obesus; assembly: GCF_907164565.1. Lineage (NCBI taxonomy): Eukaryota > Metazoa > Chordata > Mammalia > Rodentia > Muridae > Psammomys > Psammomys obesus. The sequence continues at coordinate 5,538,964 of NW_026596162.1, forward strand.
TTTTAAGCCAGTTAGCATTCAGGTCTGACTTTCGTCTTGCCACTTATTTATTTTTTCCTCGAATGTCTTTACGTGTGTCCCATCAATACCTTTTTAATAATTTGTATTTGTTCATTGAAAATTTTATACAAATCCTGTTTCTCTCAATCACTAAATGTATCATCTACTTGCTTAAAACTTATACATTGAAGGTCAAAACATGAATGACCTGTTCATAAAGCAAATTGCTTAACTATATTTTATACACTTCACAGCAAATTAAATGGAGAGAAACTTAAAGCAATTCCACTAAAATCAGGGGCAAGACAAGGCTGCCCACTCTCTCCGTATCTCTTCCATAGAGGACTTGAAGTTGTCGTTAGAGCAATAGACAACTAAAGGCGATCAAGGGGATACAAATTGGAAAGGAAGAGGTCAAAGTATCTCTATTCACAGATCATATATAGCATACATAAGTGACCCCCAAAATTCTACCAGGGAACTCTTACAGCTGATAAACACCTTCTGCAAAGTGGCTGGATACAAAATTAACTCAAAAAAAAAAAATCAGTAGACCTCCTGTATACAAATGACAAACAGGATGAGAAAGAAATTAAGGAAACAACACCTTTCACAACAGCCAGAAATAATAAAAAGTATCTTGGTGTAACTCTAACCAAGGAAGTGAAAGACCTGTGTGACAAGAACTTCAAATCTCTGAAGAAAGAAATTAACATAGTAAAAATGGACATCTTACCAAAATCTAAAGATTCAGTGCAGTTCCCATCAAAATTCCAACATAATTCTTTACAGATCTTGAAAGAACAACTTCATATGAAAAAACAAAAAACCCCAAAATAGCTAAAATAATCTTATACAATAAAAGAACGTGTGGTGGTATCTCCATCTCGAACGTCAAGCTGTACTACAGACCAAGAGTAATAAAAACTGCATGGTAACAGCATAGAGACCTTAAAACTTCAAATAAGTTCTTTGAAATTTTGAAATAGAAGAAATGAAATTTTCCATGATTCTTACCAGATTTTACTTTATTTATTTTTATTTTTTATTTCTTTTTGACTTTTAAAATTAATTTACTTTTTTATTAATTACAGTTTGTTCACTTTATATCCCAGCCCCCTCCCTCATTCCCTCCCAATCCCACCCTCCCTTCCTCTTCTCCTCCCATGCCCTTACCCCAGTCCACTGATAGGGGAGGTCTTCCTCCCCTTCCATCTGACCCTAGCCTATCAGGTCTTATCAGAACTGGCTACATTGTCATCCTCTGTGGTCTGGTAAGGCTGTTTCCCTGCTCAGAAGAAGGTAATCAAAGAGCCAGCCCCTGAGTTTATGTCAGAGACAGTCCCTATTCCCATTACTAGGGAAACTAGTTGGAAACTGAGATGCCATGAGTTACATCTGTTCAGGGGTACTAGATTATCTCTATGAATGGTCCTTGGTTGGAGTATCAGTATCAGAAAAGACCCCTGGGCCCAGATTTTTTGTTGTTGTTGTTGTTTCTTTTTTCTTTGCTCTCTTTGTGGAGCTCCTGTCTCCTCCATGTCTTCGTATCTCCCATTCTTTCATAAGATTCCCTGCACTTTGCCCAAAGTTTGGCTATGTGTCTCAGCATCTGCTTTGATACCCTTCAGAGTAGAGTCTTTCAGAGTGCCTCTGTGGTAGACTCCTGTCCTGTTTCCTGTTTTCTCCCTCTTCCAATGTCCATCTCCTTTCTGAATGTGGAATGAGCATCTTACCCAGGTTCCTCCTTCTTGATTTGCTTTGTTAGGTGTACAGATTTTAGTATGATTATCCTATAGTATATGTTTAACATCTTCTTATAAGTGAGTATATACCAAGTGTGTCTTTCTGTTTCTGGAATAGCTCACTCAGGATGATCTTTTCCTGTTCCTACCATTTGCCTGAAAATTTCATGATTTCCTTGTTTTTAATTGCTGAGTAGGCATATATCCAAAATATGCTCAAGTATACAACATTTGCTCAACCATGTTCATAGGAGCTTTATTTGTAGTAGCCAGAAGCTGCAAACAACCCGGATGTCCCTCAGTTGAGGAATGGATACAGAAATTGTGGTACATTTACACAATGGAATACTACTCAGATGTTATTTTTTTTAATTCTTTATTAATTACACTTATTCACTTTGTATCCCCCCTGTGGTTCCCTCCCTCCTCCTGTCCCAATCCCTCCCTTCCTCCACCCTCTGTATGCATGTTCCTCCCCAAATCCACTGATAAGGGAGGTCTTCTTTTCCTTCCTTCTGATCCTAGTCAATTAGGTCTCATCAGGAGTGGCTGCAGTGTCTTCTTCTGTGGCCTGGTAATGCTGCTTCCCCCTCAGGGGGAGGTAATTGAAGAGCAGGCCAATCATTTCATGTCAGAGACAGTCCCTGTTCCTATTACAATGGAACCCACTTGGATACTGAACTGCCCTGGGCTACATCTGTGCAGGGGTTTTAGGTTATCTCCATGCATAGTCCTTGGTTGGAATAGCAGTCTCAGGGAAGACCCCTGTGCTCAGATTTTTTGCAGATCTTATTTTTTAAAAAATGTTTAAAAATCTCAAGAATGCCTTTTAGTGTGTGTGTGTGTGTGTGTGTGTGTGTTGCCTACATGTATATCTATGCACCACGTGTATGCCTGGTACCCATAGGGTAAGAAAAGGGTATTGGAGTTGGAGTTACAGATGGTTGTGAGTGGTCATGTGTGCTAGGAATTGAATTCAGGTCCTCTGGGAGAACACTCAGTGCTCTGATCCCCTAAGTATATCACTGGTCCTCAGAAAGCCATTTTTAAGCAACTTTATTTCGTGCATAACAATTAAAATAAGTCAGAAAGTAATCAACCAGCCTGCTGTGGCTACTTTTCTCTATCTTGCTCTCTTGTCCCCATCATCATCTCAATTATCAAAACAATTCGAAAGTTGAGCTTTAACATGAATGTATAACACAGATGTTCTATGTTGTTACCGAGACAGTATGTAATAGATATTAACTCTTTACTGCAGTAGGTTCTCTAGAAGCAGAAACTGAGGGTGTGGGATGTAAAACACTCACTGAGGATTAATGTTTTAAGGCTGAGGGGAAGAAAACAGGGCAGAACACAAGGAAAGCTAAACCCTGAAGGAACCATAATCATATCTGTCAACCAGGCAGAGAACTGTCAGAATGAGCACCACAGGGCTCAAGTGCATACACTTTGGAATCTTCCCCTCTGTAGTCCTCTGATTTGAGTTACAGGGGTCAAAAGGACTTTGGAATAAAGAGCCCTTTAAAGTTAAGCGCACCACAAACACCTATCATGTAGAAGTCCCCTGCTGTCCACACTCCCTAACGATTGGCAGTCCATTCCCAGGTCCACTCATCCTGCCAGTCTTTTGATTATTGATGAAGGAGATGACTGTACTGTAGATCCAGACATGACGAAGTCTGAGAGTGCTCAATGGATACTGGCAGTGCTCAATGGACACTTCCCTGATCACATTCCTTTACCTTGGACAGATGCTTCCCTCACATGGGCAGATGTCTCTGCTCACAGCCATAGCTGACAAATACTGGTCCCCAGGAAATTCTAGCAAACTCTCTGGAACTGATTCAGCACTTGCCCATCCTAGCATTTCAGAGACACACCATAGGCTTTGAAGAGTGGTTTCTTGAGGAAAGGTAGTTGTGCTTGAGGGTTCAGGGTGGACTTTGGAGGAAAAACCATGAGCAAAGTACGATGACATACATGTATGAAAATGTCATTGTAAAATCCATTATTTTGTACATAAAAATTTAACTATAGAAATGAAGCTATTTCTGGAAAAGAGAGGATAAATTAGACAAGCAAAAACTTAACTCAATTTTCTTAACACAGCCATTCTTGGAAAGAGGCAGGTACACTTTAGCCATCTTTGCTTGAATAATATTTACATTTGGAAATTATTAATTAAACACAGATATTGATACTGACCATTATTAGAACTGAGTCATCTCAATATCCAAAGATAGTCTTTTGAAGGAATCCATTTCTATTAATATTTTTCATAATTGATTTCCCTTCGTAGCTGTGCTGTTTAGAAGCTTAGTCATATACAAGCTTAAAAAATAATTGCAATTAAAAATAGAAATATCTATGCGATTCCATTGATCCTCCTTTCTGTTTCTATGCCAATACCATGCAGTTTTTATTACTGTTGCCCTGTAGTACAGCTTGAGATCGGGAATGGAGATACCTTCAGATGATCTGTTGTTGTACAGGATCGTTTTGGAGATTCTGGGTTTTTTGTTTCTCCATATGAAGCTGAGAATCTTTTTTTCAAGGTCTGTAAAGAATTGAGTTGGTATTTTGATGGGAATTGCATTGAATCTGTAGATTGCTTTTGGCAAGATGGCCATTTTCACAATGTTAATCCTACCAATCCATGAGCACGGGAGAGCTTTCCATCTTCTGAGATCTTCTTCAATTTCTTTCTTCAAAGACTTGAAGTTTTTCTCAAACAGGTCTTTCACTTGCTTGGTTAGAGTCACACCAAGGTACTTTATGTTATTAGTGGCTATTGTGAAGGGTGTTGTTTCCCTATCGCATAGAAGACCCAGAAATAAACCCACACACCTATGAATACTCAATATTTGACAAAGAAGCCAAATCCATTCAATGGAAAAAAGACAGCATCTTCAACAAATGGTGCTGGACCAACTGGATGTCTACATGCAGAAAAATGAAAATAGATCCATATTTATCACCCTGCACAAAACTAAAGTCCAAGTGGATCAAGGACCTCAACATAAAACCAGATACTCTAAATCAGCTGGAAAAAAAAGTGGGAAACAGCCTAGAACTCATTGGCACAGGAGACAACTTCCTGAACAGAACACCAACAGCACAGGCTCTAAGAGCAACAATCAATAAATGGGACCTCATGAAACTGAAAAGCTTCTGTAAAGCAAAAGACACTGTCATCAAAACAAATAGACAGCCTACAGATTGGGAAAGAATCTTCACCAACCCTTTATCTGACAGAGGGCTAATATCAAGTATATATAAAGAACTAAAGAAACAGAAAAGCAACAAACCAAGTAATCCACTTAAAAAATGGGGAACAGAGCTAAACAGAGAATTCTCGAAAGAGGAACATCGAATGGCAGAGAAACACTTAAAGAAATGCTCAACCTCATTAGCCATTAGGGAAATGCAAATCAAAATGACCCTGAGATTTCACCTTACACCCATCAGAATGGCCAAGATGAAAAACTCAAGTGATAGCACATGCTGGAGAGGTTGTGGAGAAAAGGGAACCCTCCTCCATTGCTGGTGGGAATGTAAACTGGTTCAACCACTCTGGAAGTCAATCTGGCGCTTTCTCAGACAACTAGGAGTAGTGGTACCTCAAGACCCAGCTATACCACTCCTAGGTATATACCCAAAATTTGCTCAAGTACACAACAAGGACATTTGTTCAACCATGTTCGTAGCAGCTTTATTTGTAATAGCCAGAACTTGGAAACAACCCAGATGTCCATCAACGGAGGAATGGATACAGAAATTGTGGTATTTTTACACAATGGAATACTACTCAGCAATCAAAAAGGAGGAAATCATGAAATTTGCAGGCAAGTGGTGGGATCTAGAAAAGATCATTCTGAGTGAAGTATCCCAGAAGGAGAAAGACAAACTTGGTATATACTCGCTTATATAGATCTACAAGACATGATAAACATAATGAAATCTACACACCTAAAGAAGATAATCAAGAAAGTGGACACAGGCGAAGGTGATTAATCCTCATTTAGAAAGACAAATGGGATGTGCATTGAACTTATGACAGGATTCTACCACAAAAGGCATCTGAAAGACTCTACCTAGCAGTATTTCAAAGCAGACACTAAGACTCATAACCAAACCCTCGGCAGAGTGCAGGGAATCATATGAAAGAAGGGAAGTTAGTATGATATGGAAAGGATAGGAGCTCTACAAGGACCAAATATATCTGGGCACAGGGTCTTTTCTGAGACTGACACTCAACCAAGGACCATCTATGGATATAACCTAGAACTTCTGCTCGGATGTGGCCTGTGGTAGCTCAGTAACCAAGTAGTT
>NW_026596162.1:5545143-5559196 GCF_907164565.1 Psammomys obesus
TATTTCTAACAGGATCTCAAGGGCAGGCTGTTTGACACCCCCCCCCCCCCAGGGGAGGAGCAGTCTGTTAGGCCACAGAGGAGGACTTTGCAGCCAGCCCTGAAGATACCTGATAAAACAGGGTCAGATGAAAGGGGAGGAGATCCTCCCCTATTAGGGGACTTGGAAAGGGGCAGGGAGGAGACCAGGGAGGGAGTGTGGGGTTGGGGAGGGAATGAGGGAGCGGGATACAGCTGGGACACAGAGTTAACAAAATGTAACTAAAAAGAAAAAAAAAAAGAATATATACTTTTAAAGGCTCATATGGCCATGCTGGAATGGGAGACCACAAAAAAAAAAAAAAAAAAAAAAAAAGGAGGGAAGGAAGGAGGGGTTTATGGGGGGGGGATATGAAGTGTAATTAATAAAAGTTAAAAAAATAAAAACGGAAATCATGAAAAAATAGTAAAAAAAATAGAAATATCTTAAAACTAAAAATCACCAATACACAGAAATCATGTAGCATTAATCCTGACATTTTTATAAGAGACCAATACTGTAAATTATTATAGTTAACATTACCAGTAAAGGTAACACTAATGTTATTGAATATATGGATGAAGCAGAGACAATTGTTAAAAGAGCATTATAAATACTATGAAAGTTACAACAAAAATTAAAAAAAACATAAATCGTACCTTTAAGATCTCCCAATTTGTGAGAAGATATAGTTAATATACATTAATATTATACATATTTTATGACCAATCTGCACACACTTTGAATGTCTTATTCAGTATAGTTATATTTTTGCATTGTATCATTGTATATTGTAACGTTATATTACTAATAAATCAAACAGAATGAATATATACAGATATATTTCTATAGACTTACTATGTTTGTGTTTATGATAGATCAGGCAAGATAAGGAACAGAAGATATTTTAAAGAATTTGATCAGTTTCTAAAATCTACAAATATTTATTTAATGTAAACTAATGTATTTAAGACATTTTTAAATTCAAACTAGACTCTTTTCTCATAAGCTATATGCTGATTACAGATTCCCCTCACTTCACTCCTCCCAGCACCTCCTCCTTCACCTTTCTCCCCCAGATCCACTCCCTATCCTTTTCCTATTCAGAATAGATCAGGAGACCTTCAGGAGATGATGCCATGAAGGACAAAACAAGATACAATATGACAAGGCAATAGCCCTCATGTCAAGGCTGGACAAAGCAACCCAATAGGAAGAAAAGGGTCTCAAGAGCAGGCAAGAGTCAGGGAAACACCTGATCCACTGTTAGGAGTCCCAACTGACAACCACAACACACACAGAGAGAACTTGGTGCAGACCCATGAAGGTCCTGTGCTTGCTGCTTCAGTTTCTGTGAGCCTATGTGAGCCCTGTTTATTTGATTCATTGGGCCATGTTCTCCAGCCATTCTCCATTGCCCCTGACTCCTATAGTCTTTCCTTTTCCTCTCTCAAGGGGCTCCCTGATCTCTGAGGGGAGGGACCTGATGGAGACCTCCAATTTAGACTGTGTGTGTGTGTGTGTGTGTGCATAATGTCTGGCTTTGGGTATCTGCCCCTGCTCCCATCTGCTGCCTGAGGAAGCCTCCCTGATGATGACTGGTCAAGGTATTGATCTATGAGTATAGCAGAATATCATTAGTAATCATTTTATTGATTTTTTTTTGCCAGTTGTGTTTGGTTCTACTCTAGGTCTCAGGGCTATACAGTTTCTAGTTGTGATAACTCTCTGGAAGAAAATATATGCTGCTCTTGCAGAGGACCAGAGTTCAGTTTGTAGCATATAAAACTGTAACTTCAGCTTCAGGAGATCCAATGCCTTCTTCTGGCAACCTTCCGACACCTGCACTCATGTGAGCATACACACATACTTCAAATTGTCAAGTCTTACACAGCTGTGAACCCTGCAACATTGATTCACCTGGCAAAATACAGTCATTGATGCAATGACAACATATATATTTACTCCCATTATTTATGGGAGTAAATAATTACTTTCTGATTGAATTTAAGGACCATTCTGCAATAGGAACTCATGCTTGGCCAAAAACATGTGCTCACATGTCAGACATTTATAAATAAATATTGAGTAGACAGCATTAAATTGTTAGTAGCCAACCAAGATAAACAAACTAGAGCTAGAGAAACAAAATGGGCCTCAGATAGCTCTTGATCCAAGCATTACTTTTTGAGTTAGTGGATCATGGGACATTAGTGTTTTGGTCTATTAATAAGAGCTGCATACTAACACCAATTGTGGGTTTTGCTCTGGGGAGCTGCCAAATCCTATTCCTAGAGATTCTAATCAACCTTTGGGATATCCAAGGGATGAAACTTTTAACAATTCCCCGTATTAAAATTGTTGTGAAGCCAAAAAGGAAGGCTAATAATTAACTTTAAAACCACCAAGAATGAACAATCTCACCATAGGTCTTGAATCTCAGTACTCTGGAGGCAGAGGCAGGCAGAGCTCTGAGTTCCAGGCCCACCTTGTCCATAGAACAAGTTCTAGGACATCCAGTGGTGCACAGAGAAACCCAGTATCAAAGATAAATAAATGATAGAAGGAAGGAAGGAAGGAAGGAAGAAAGACAAAAAAGAAACTCCTTTTCAAAGGAAACCATTTTAAAGTCAATAACTTCAAAAAGCTCATGTAAGTTTCGGTTATTTTAAATTCCAGGATTCTGGATTGTTAGCACGGTTCTACATTCCTTTGTTATAAATAAGGCTTATTAACTTTCATTATTACTGTGAGTATATAGTCACCTCTTATCAACTGGTAAGGCTTCATACCTTCTCATTCTCACTACAGTTCTAGGGTATATCTTTTTTTAATTTTCATTCTCTCAGTAGCTTTGTGTCTTCATATTTTTATTGTATCTTGTATCCTCTTTGTAAAATTATGAGTTCACATATCTTAGCTATTAGTATGATGTCATATTTCAATTACTAAAACATTTCATTTTCTGCCTGCAGTATAGTTTTATGCTTTCTTATTACCACTGTGCAATCTTACCATCTTGTGTTTTAGCAAAAGCTTCTCATCACTTCCCTTTCTGGACACTAGCTGTGTCAAGTATTTGTCATCTATCTATATTTTGTACTAGACACTTCACGCATTGCTTTACGGGTGACCCTCTGTTTACAAAACTGAGAAAAGAGATCTGCTTGCTTAGAAGTATTACTACTTTTCATCACATCATTTACGGGGGAACTCCATTCTCCTCCCCAAGAAGAAATTATGCAGCTAAATTCCTCTTTAACAAGATTTTAAAGATATTCCAAATAAGTATCTGTTAATGCTTTATATTCTGGAGCAGGTTTTTCTGGGCTAGGGACAGAAATTAAAGGTACAGTTCAATTTTTGAATTATCATAAAAATTCTTTTATATGTGCATACAAAAACACGCCTTTGAATCATCTTGCCAGGGGCACTTTTGTCTCCTGGTTGTTATATAAACACATGGTCACCCCAGAGGGGAGAGAAAACCCAACTGTTCTACCTTAATTAGATTCACAATCATGTCGTAATATAATTCCACCTAATCCATTTCAGAGGAAGACAACCATTCATGATTCCCAGAGATCTGTGGGAATGCATGTGTCTATACAGAAACCCCCTGGGTTTTCTACATACTACATTTACTAGTCCATGAGAAAGCTAATTACATCTCTGAAAAGAAGCCTTTATGGATGCATTGTACATTTTAATGTGAAGCCCTATGCTGTCACCCCATCATCACATGGTTCTGCCTGTTTGCTGTATGGACTGTATTGCAAAGTGCAGTAATTTACTTCAGAATACAGGCTGCACTCCACCCAGTGTTAGCTTGAACACTTATGTCCATCTTTCAGAGGCAAACCTAGTTTTAATTGTATTGGGAAACTTTGATAACACAAAGCATAGTAATTTATTATCCTGTATTAAGAGACTATAATATTGGGAAACTTTGATAACACAAAGCATAGTAATTTATTATCCTTTATTAAGAGACTATAATCTATCTCACATTTCCTCATGTTCCTTAGAAGATAAATACATTAAGTGATGTGTTAAAGAAGCATAAAAAGGATTTTTTTTTCTTTTAAAAGATTCACTATAGTTTTGTCTAAAACCAGCACGAAGCTATTACTGAGAATGCTTCCCAGGGTCATGAATCTACAAGTTTATTTTGTGATGAAATCCTTTTCTGTGGATTTTATTCTTTCATTGTGAGCATGTTTTTACAAAGGCAGTGTTTTCTATAAACAGAACTGGTAATAGATGACACATTACTGAAGCAAGCCAGAAATGTAAATAGTCAAAGGATTTCTGTTTACTTTTCTGCAACAATCATGAAATCATAGTGAGCTAACATCTCCTCATTTATTTATTTATTTTTCTGGTGATGTGTTCCCTTCCTTCATCTTTTCTGCATGTTGGCGTGCACACAGTGTTCAGTTCGCTCACCTTCACGTCTCTGTGGCCACAGAAGCTGCGTTTTCCCATTTAGCCCAGTGATGTAGTCTCACAGGACAAGCGGCCATTTTAACGGATGGATGTTCGTGGGTCGATAAATGGTTTACCACCGGCATGGTTAGGAACCTTTGAGGATATATGGAGATCAAATCATCCTGCCAATATATGATTGACAACTCTGATTATGATTCAAATAAAACAAAGACATATCTCCCTGTGAATAACAGCACTTTGTTCCATGAATCATGAAAGTTAACTATGTGACTTTTTAATGGCAGACTATATTTCTGGCCAACATTACCTCTTAACTATCTGGCCTAATTCTCAGCATTTTGTCTGTGGGCATCTTAGATCTTACTCTACCTACATTTACATCACAGAAGAAACCTTATTATTTTTCATCAAGTACTCTTCTTGTTCCATCTTCCCTATTCCATGCAAGAGTCCCCAGCTGCTGCTTGGAAGATAATTATGCCTATAGCTCAGGGACCTAAAGTAAGTACAGGATTTGGCATGGAAGGGTACAGGAAGGCAAGCTGAAGTGCTAAGCAAGGAAGCCTCAGTGCAGGTATCAAGGAAAGGGAGTCTGTTACAGTAATTACTCAGTTGGCCTGATTTCTGTCAGCCTACAGAAGACAGCAAAGAGGCCAGAGAATAAACACCACCTTGTGTTGCTCAGAATGACTCACTCACATTTAGGATTCAGGACCTGGTGAAAGTCTTTACACAAAGACCTGTTCTGTGGTAACAAAGCTTCCAGAAAAAGCAAAACAAAGCTCACAGACATCTTGGCTCTTGCTCAGTAATAAGCAAAGTCTTGCTAGGTCCCCTTTTTAGTTTGGATTTACTATGACAAACTGTGTTTATAAAAGCTTGATCATAACTTATGGGAAAACAGTAGAGTGCATTCAGATGAACAGCTAGCTAGCTCAGTTCAGAGGAGTCTGTTGGAAATGATAATAAGGCTGACCATGGTTGTCGAAAGGGACACAACATCCACATCACCACAGGCTATAACCAAATCCCCGAGCTTCCTATTAACTTTCGATTTTTATCATATAGGCCAAATAAGGCAGCAAAGATTCAACAGAACTCAAGTGCCTGTTCTAAGTGAATGCTGTAGTAAGATCAGGCTGTCTCGTTTGGAAATGGTATGAGGTTCTCAATCCCAGCAAGATATCCGGAAAGGAAAAAAGGCAAAGAGTACGTCTGTTGGAAGACCATTTGAGTTGTCATTGGACCACCTTTATTTGCCTCAAATAGCCTTGCTCTAAACTAATTATAATTTCACTCTAAAATTTAACCAGTGTGCGCTTTCCTTAAGCTAGCATGCTACCCTTATCCACAGTAGAGTATTCCAGGATCCCCAGTGAGCACCTGAAACTGCAGGTAGGACACAAGCTTGCGTGAAATAAGTTTTCTCTTATCCGTAGGCACTTACGATGAAATTATAGCTGGGAGAGAGTAACAATACTCAGTGAGGACATTGAAGCATGGTAGCTATGTTGTGTAACAGAGCTATGCGAGTGTGGCCTTGTAACAGCTCTGTCTCTGTGATTTCTCTCTTGAAAGGTCTTTTTCTACTCAGCTTTCTCCCTGGACTTGAGGAACCAAGGCAGATAAAAGAGGACAACAGTAGTTACCCTGGCTTTCAGACTTTTTGTTGTAAGTGAACAATGAACATAAAGGAAATTTATTCTTTCAGCTTCTCCATTGGGCCACATGTGCTGCAGAAGGTACCTGTGGTAACTGGGTTATTTCATTTTTCTTCCTAAACCAAAGGGTGGGGATTTTCTCTTGTGTGACAACAGTATCCAGCAGTGACTATGTTTACATTGCTTGGTGGCTCATTCCTGAAACATGCAACTATTTTCATAACGACGTGTAGTGTGTTTTCTAGCTAGTTTTTTTTATGCTACGTGAGATTCCATGGAGAGTACTGTTTAGATGTGAAACATGTTGAACTTTTAAAGAATCTCAAACCTCAACAAGACCAAACTTTCACTTGCTCTGCTCCCTACTATTTATTCCTGATGAAGATAACCAAAGCAATCAGATCAATTGTCCCAAGTCCCAGTTGGCAACTTAAGGCAGCAAATAATAGAATCATCGAGTACTAACACATTAATTATCTACTTAGTTTAGGACATTAATAACTGTCATGGATGCTGGCAGCTTTGGTTCAGGAACAAAGTTGTGTAATCAGTTAATGTGGTAAGGCTTGGAAATTTAATTTCTCTATTATTTTTTACATATATGCACGTGCCTTGTTTTGTACATAGGTTCCTTAAATAAGGAAAATAATAGCTGTATTTAATAGCAGCTACCAAATGTGGCCACAAGGTACCATGGCCTACTTACTACCTATAATGGCAACAGAGAGGATTCTGGGTTGACTACTTACCTAAAGAAAAGGTTCCTATTCAATGGTGGTAGAAACATACCCTCAGCTTTAGGGAACAGAAACTTAAAGCCCAAATGATTATAGGATTCAACAAGTATATAATAGCAGCCAGGAAATTATATGAACAATACTGTCAACTTTACTTTTTCTCTAGAGCCATTCATTTTGGAACCCAGAAGTCTAGAGAATCACAATTCCTTCCCAACTTCATTGATTTGATCACTCCCTAGACAACCCAGACCATTTGCACTTTGTCTGTGTCATTCATCATTCAGCGTTACCCTCGTAGTATAGAGCCATAAAGCATATCATTTCTTTGCATGTGGTTTTAAAAATTATAACAGTGTCAGCACCCTGTTATTTCTTTTCTTTTTTACTCAAGAGTCAAAAACACCAGAGAATTACTGAAGTATCTCAATTTGCTTTGATACAGTGCTTCAGAACATAACCATAAGGGAAATGACCAAGACACAGACTTTTTTTGTTTTGTTTTGTTTTGTTTTCAGTTTCAGTTTGATTCTGAAACATGTAGGGAGCTGTTGTAATGATTTTTTTAAAAACCTGTTTTCTCAGAAGCTACCTGGGTAAAATTTTATAGAACTCTGCCAGTAAGCTGTGCTGTGAAATAAATACAGGACTAGAAAATAAGGCCAGTTGAAGGGTCTAGTGGCAACAATAGTATGGCCACAGAGAGTATTTCTAGTACTGATTGCCATGTGGGTCCTGGGAACAGAACCTAAGAATGAATCATGTCACCTCAGTGTATACAGGTCGATAAAGCCAGCCTCATGCTACACTTTCAAAGAAGAAGAAGAAAGGCTCTGTATTGTAGCCAAATACTTTCCATTCTCATTTGGCCGATGGAGTACACTGAATATTCAATTAGCCAAGAAAAAAAATTAACTAAATTTATAACTACACTGACTAGTGAAGCAAGGGACATAATTTGCCTTATGTTCCCACAAACATATTAGTCAGGACTCAGTGAAAGTGTTGGATAACTTTTTTCTAGATCTAAATCAAATGAATTTGATAAGTCCTTCAGATGGTTATACCGTGTGTGTGAGTGTGTGTGTTCGTTGCTTTTCAACAAATGTTGGCTGTGTCCTAATAAACAGATCATAACTTAAGATGCTTGTAAAGCTCCTAACTTAATAAACACCACATCTCTGCGAAAGGCACACATGGAGTGTCCCCTATTTCCCCTGGTGATAACATGGATGATTAGGATCTGCTGCTTGCTGCCTCTGGCCAGGACCTCAAGATTAGACACAGACTGGTGATATGGGATTTGTAGCTGAATGCCTCTCATCAGCTCATGTGGGTCTACTTTGGAAGGCTGTGGAATCTTTTAGGGGTGGAAAGTGGCATATGGAAGAGAGATCTCTGAGGATGGATCTGTTGGGTATCATACCCTCGGCTACATCCTGAGTTGTTCTCTCTTTCACAGTCAACAGCAAAGAGAACATCTTTCTTCCATCATATGCTCTTAACAACACAATTCTGCCCAAGTCCATAGGGTTCAAGTAGGGTCTGGATCTTCTAGAAACATAGTCACAGCAACGCAAAAGATAAATAATGCTCGAATACAACAGCAGCTGCAGCAACAACAAAAACCTGAATGCCAGATCCCAATAGTGGCTTCATCTGTGTGCACACTGACTTTTACATCGTTGTAAAGTCAAAAACCTTCAAGTCCAGCTATTATGAATCAGAGCCACCTCAAATAATTCCTCTGCCTTATACATCACAGTCACTCTCTTCCACATCCTAAGCTTTTTAGGCCCAACATGTTTATTAATCCAACAAAGTAATTCCATATCCTTTAAAAATGATTTGTGAATAGGTGGTTTCTTCCTCTTCTCTTTAGCTCTGCTGTGTGTGAAACTGTTCTAAGGATGAGAAGGAACTTCTCATCGGGGTAACCCAAATTCCTGCATGTGGAGCTCTTAATCAGATCAAGGATATGAATAGCTGGACAAACAGGAGTACTGAGTGCAATAAGCATTTTGATCATAGATATCAAGGTCACTTTGGAAGAAAGTTGTGTCTCTCTTAGACTGAGATAAGGGACATGGTTAGGGTTAGAAAGAGACTGACTTGATGTAGTTATCCAGGGAATGAATGTGGGACAGAAATGGACTCAACACCGTCTCAACTCTTATTCCCAGAAGAGCCCTGATGACACAGTGTTCCCTATCATCCAGTGAAACTTAGGACAATTCTGATATGTCCAGGCCAGATCATACTTCTGCATAGGCCCATGGAGCTACAGCGCTGCTATTGTTTATAACTGCATTTATCCTAACAAATGAAAAGTTAGTGAGAATTTCATAGAGAACTCCAAACTTTAGGTTTCTCATGACAATCAGTTCTGAAGTTAGTGGCACTGACTTCCCGAGTGGCACTGAACCCCACTGTCCCAACTGCAGCTGTCTGGGTCACCCTCGCCCCCACCAGTCCTTGCAAATCGCAGGCTCCGAATCTCAACTAACGGTTGCCATGTCATCTCCTCCATGCCACTCACCTGGACCGTATTTCAGCTTGTGCTCCAGGCTTAGTGCTGCTCCAGGCTGTGAGCAGAAGAAACACCTGGTGGGGCAGCATCCTTGGGTGTTTTGTTAGGCTGAGTCTTCTCAGTGTTTAGGTGTACACACAGCCCACAGATACTTAATTCCCATTACTAACACACGGCAAGCCTCACCCTGGATACCCTTCCTAGCGTTTCTGTTTTTCTTGTCCATACTTTGCCCACATATTCACATGCAATTTTGCTATTGTTCTCAACTGAACTGCAGATAATATGTTTAAACAAGACCCATAATCACATATACAAAGTGTCAGTTTTTGTAAGGAAAGGGATATGCATGAACTATAAAGAAAATAAGATTTAAAAAAAAAAAGAATTTCAAACATACTCAGGCTCCGCATATTTGTACTTCATGAATGATTCCTAGAGCCTGTCTAGGCAAGTAAGTTCATTGAAGAATTTTTTGAGGCCAATGGCAGAGCTCACACGTGAATGTTGGAACAACTACACTGAAAAGCATTGAATGATAAGCTCCTTGTTGTAACCTCTCTTTAGTACCTAGGGGAACTGGCTTATGCAGCTGGGAAAATGATCTTTCACCGTCTACCATATTCTTCAGTGTACCTTCAGATCGCCTTCAACTGTGCGATTTCAAGCATTTGGAATGAAATGGAAAGTTGTAGTGGGAGAGAAGAGGGACCTTTCAAGTTTGCATCTGTTTTTCTTGATTGACTGTGAACAAAAGAAGGCTAAGTGCATATTCTTCAAGGAAGAAAGGCGTTTGGCACTGGCTCTGAATTCCTAACACAATGCTGTTCATGCTTAAGCTATTCTGGAAAGCTTTTGTCTTGATTCTGGCATGAAGCGTTATGAGTCAGAAGGCAACAGTGAATGGGTAGCAAAGAAAGAGTGGGATGAGCCTGAGGGGAGGATGGTTTGTCTTCCCAGAAGAGCTTGGTTCAGATGAGGGCAGCTTCAACTTCAGCTCACTTGGTCACAGAATGAAGGTAGGTAAAGAAAGGACCGGCCATGTCTTATTAGAGACCCTTACAATGTATTTAGTGGTTAGCATCCAGCATCTGTTTCTACATCCTTCCTGTGGTTTTCACTAGTCAGAGAAGGGAAGTTAAAAATCTACATTCCCTAACTCTTTTATATTCACTACAGAAACCACTATGGAGGCATCACAAAAAATTAAAAGCATGTCCATCCACATTATGATCCTGACAACTCAGTTCTAGGTGAACATCTATAGAAATGAGATAATCACATCAAAAGGCCACCTGTATGTTCATGTTTATTGCTGCACTATTAACAGGCCACTGTTGGTGCCCATGGATGGGTAATAGAAATAAAGTGTATACACAATGGAATGCTATTCATCCATACAAAATGATGTTCTGTCATTTGTCCAGATGTGGTTGGAAATGGAGGACTGTTATGCAAAACAAGTCAGACAAACACAGGAAGACAAATGATGTGCATAGCTGTTAAAATGGAGTTTATCAGAACCTAGAATGTGATTCTTGGCAGCTGAACAGGATTTGGGGTAGGGAAAAACAGAGATCATATAATGAGTACTGAGGCACAATCAGTTCTACTGTCAATAACACTAGCAGATGGCTGTCTGTGGGTCATAAGCATTTGTTATGTAGGTTGGAAAGAAACAGACAATTGCTTATTCTGAAGAGAAAGCAATGATAAGACAGCTAGGAACTGGAGACTGGTTTCCCCTCTAACTTTACAACTCTGCAACAACACTGAGAATTCACCTCTGTTATGCTTTCTAATATAAATCTGTCCATTCCATTCATTATTTATAAGATATTCTAATACCTTAGAAATGCATCATTTGAATAAGTTACGCTATGTTTTGAAATTTACTCTGAGAAAGTTATTTTTAAAGCATGAAAACAGCCTGAGATAAAATAATCCATCATATTATATTTAATATGAGAAAATTACAAACAATTTAAATCTAGAAAGTAGAATACTAAGGTTATGCGGAGAATTTTAAGGAATCTTATGCAGATACTAAAATCATGTCAAAGAGACGGGGTAGGTCTGTACTATCGGATCTGTAGATTTGTGTGGTATACACTAAGAGAACATGAAAAGCAAAACAAATATATGACACACAGGACTATATATTGTCTATGCAACAACTGTAAAAAATGCTTTAAAACATTTCCTAGGAAAGCAATGCTCCATAAGCTTATCTTTTCACTGAATCAAGAAATTTGAGCTCTGAAGCAACACCTGAAATATCAACTATGGCCTGCAGAGGACTCCACTGGGGTCATATGATGTCTAACCCACTAGATAGTATATCCTTCCTTACACAATGAGGGAAATGTCAATAGCGAGCCTCCTATGTCTACAGTGGGTAGGTTCATTCATCGGGTGAATCCAGTGTACTCTGACTCCTTGGTAAGCTTCTAATTCCCTCCACACCCTTCAGTGACTCTCAGTTATGCTTGTGCTAAAGGCACGGCCCCCTCTGTGGGGGTATTGTTGGGAAATGGTGAGAGCTTTAGACCATGTCAACTAGCATGCTCCCCTCACCCCCGCACCCACTTGCTCTCCTTCGCTTTTTGGCATGAGTGCATCTACAACCTTCCCACCCTACCAGCCCAAAACAACAGAACTAACAGATCATGGACTAAAACATCTTAAAACTAATGATTTCTTGACATAAGCTGATCACCTTAGATATTTGTAGAGGTTCTACAAAGTTGACTGCCTCACTTAAGGCTGGCCAAGATAATTCCTCATGTTCAATGTTCTAAGCAGCCGTTTCATCAATCAGTGAGGAAGGATTCAAAAATCCTGCCACATCCTAATCTCATTACTGAAAGTATGAGATAAAAGAAACAATATCTCTTTACATAGACTTATATTCTATTTATGAATTTTATTAGCAAATTAATTATACAAAATAATGTTTCATTATGTCATGTTGACACAAGTATATACTGTATTTTTATCATGTTTATACCTTCTCCCATTACTCTTTTTTTCACCTCGAAATCCCACTGATTCTTTCTGTCTTCCCCACTAATCTTGTTTACTATTCCCAGATAGCTCTTAAGTTTTTTATAAGAGTGTAAATGAGAAGTTGTTTACAGGACCTTGGGCAACTTTAACAGTAGCTGCGCTGTGCGAGACCATGTTTCTCCAAGATAATTCTAAAGGTAAAAGCACTTGCCCCACGCCCAGACTTCTGAGTTCCATCAGAAACCACCATGACAGAAGAAGAAAACTGACTCTTGCAGGCTGTCTTCTGACCTCCAATTCTGTGCCCCGCTACCCCCACATCACAATGAGTAAGTGAAACTTCACAGTTCGTTTTAAGTTAAAAGAAAATGTTTTTCCTTTCCCATTAATGATTAGCTGTGTATACACCGTCAGGTCTTCGAGGACCGATCCTGTATAGAGCTTGTACAGATTATCACAAATGCTATGAATTCAAGAGTGCAATGGCCTCATCTTACTCAGAAGTCGGCATTCCGGGAAACCCCCAGCTTCCTCTGTGTCTTCCCTTCTTTGCTCACCTCCTTCTGTGCTTTTCTCTGAGCCTTGCAGAAGTGGTATAGATGTCCCCTATAGACCTATATTCTGACTCACCTTTGTCAACACTTAGTCTGCTGGGCATTCTCCTGTACCTTAGATCATGTTAGCTAGGAGCTGTGGTTAGCTTGATTCACCCTTCATTCTTTCCATATTATAAAAAAATAGTAATGAACCTTTGAAGCTATAGTATTCCAGGGCAGGTGAAATGCTAAATGGTGACACAAGGGTTTTCTTGACACTAGATAACCTTAGGACAGAATATTTGCCGACATCCTGTCAGCGAGCAACTAATTCCAGAACATCATCACTGAGGTCTGCTTTGGGGACACCAATATCTTAGCTTTGCTTCCACTTAACTGAACAGAAGAACACACTCATGTCTCTCTGGGTTTTTTGTTTGTTTGTTTTTGACTGTGGAAGGGGTGGTACCAGCTCTTTTAAACTCCTACAAACTGACTTGCTTGCCATGACATAGTTTGGAAAGAGCAGAATGAGCTCTTTGTCCTTTTAGTAGCTTTTTGTCAAAATGTTAGCCCTGCAACGGGAACAAAAAAATATACATATAAGTGGATGGTATCGAATATATAAGTTATAAAACTACATGCCACTAAAAAGATTTTTTGTTTGTTTGTTTGTTTGTTTTTACCATTTCGGAAGTTCATGAGAGCCCATGGATCCTCATGTAAGTCTCCGTGAAGAGTGAATTTAAGCTTAAACAAGTATTAGAATATTGAGCACACAGGAAGGGGAGGAGTCGGGGAACAAATGAAAAGTAGCACAGTCCAAGGTGGAGGAGCTAGCTTAGATGGAGCCCATGAAATAATAATAACCAGAGGCTGCTGGGCATGGCTGCACAGACCTGTAATCCTACTACTCTGGAAGCAGAAGCAGGAGGATTTCTGCCAGGTCAAGGGCAGCCTAGTCTACTTAGCCAGACTAGGCTACACAGAGAGAACTCTCATCTCAAAAAAAAAAAAAAAAATATATATATATATATATATATATATATATATATATATATATATATATATAGAGAGAGAGAGAGAGAGAGAGAGAGAGAGAGAGAGAGA
>NW_026596162.1:5559296-5577924 GCF_907164565.1 Psammomys obesus
ATATATATATATATATATATATATATATATATATATATATATATATGAAGCAGCAGCTTTGTGCTTCGGCATTATTTTACCCTGGGAATTATTTTACAGAACTGTAACTGAAGCATGATCAACTATCTACCTCTGATCCCTGGTGTTTCTCTGAGTCTAGGAAGAGCTAAAAAATAATGTGTGTAAATAGACATAATTTTGGTAAGAGGTTAGTACTGAGGAAATGGCCATGAGGGGTATTAAAATAACAAAGGACCAAGTGATGTTTTCTGGCTCCTGCTTCCAGGCCTACCTTGTAAACTGAGGGGTAAAAAACAGGAGCCAGTGCATCCTGGGCAGGCTCTGGTTCCCTCATTGGCTGATTTTCCTTTTGACCTTTCGGGGTCTGAGCTGTTACCAAGACTCCATTTGCACAGCCCACCTTCCTCTCTCCTGACTTCCCACTCAGTGTTTCCACAGCAGATTAATGACAGCTAATAATATCTGATATATCTGGACATTGCCACATAATGAGTTGTGGTCCCCTTGGGTCCCAGAAGTGTCACCACTAACAAATTCACCAGACCTGCGTGTAATTAGCATGTAAAGGGAGTGATCGTACAGTAAATCTGTGGGGAAGATGGATAGCCCAGGAGAGGAAAAGGGAGGGGCACTCCCTCCGTATCAGGCTTCACTAAATATATTTTGCTTGCAAGAACATTTTCTTGATAGCGAACTGTGGACAAGCCACCTTAACAGTCACATTTTTCCATCCATGGCTGATAGGCAGAATTTCATTATGTCACTGCTAATGTTTCCGTATTTCTGCAAAATGTCACCATATGTAAATCAAGAGAGGTTAGAGTCCTGTACAGCTTTTCCTTAAAGATGCATGATCCTCTCTTCACAGTGTGCCTGATACTCACTTCTGCATGTTGAGCTCTGTGAAAAGCCGCACAGAAACTTCTCCTGCCCCTGCTGAAGCTTAGTGATGCTTACATGCAGACTCTCAGACAGTACCCAGAAAACTACAAAGGCACAAACTTAAAAGAGGAAAAAGAATCCACAAACCACAGCACACCTTGTGTAATTACCAGCTGGGAGATGAATTTCTCACATAATACTGAACATTTAAACCCACATGGTAATTTTAGAATTTGTCTCACACAGAGTCAAGATGAAAATGCCTCTCCTTACATTAAGCAGGGCACGAGAGCTTTGCGGTCGATCCTTCCCAATGAAGCTACACAAGTCCATGCTCGAGTAAGGCAAGCTCAGGGAAAAAGAGAAAGAGGGGGGAGAGAGACTGAGAGAGAGAGAGAGAGAGAGAGAGAGAGAGAGAGCACAAACATCAAAACAAGCAAAAAAAGGATATGTAAATAAATCTTTAAGGGACACATTTATTTCTGGAATTGGGGTTAACCACTTCCCTGTGTGTGTAGAGGGGATGAAACATGGGTAAAGCAGGGTATCAGTCCCTTGTTTCACACCCTGCAACTCTCACAGTATCTCTAGTGATGGAAAAAGTCATTCCTCAAAGCCAGGGCTTGGGAAGACAGTCCCAGCTGCTCAGAACAATATAGTAAGCAATCAGACTTTCACCCTGATAATTATTCTCCGAGATGATCAATAAAGACCCTGAAGGCATGGCCTTCTTTGCCCTTGGTTCTCTGTATTCAGGCTGTGCCCCTCAATGACACTGAAGTCCGCCCAGGGTGACCTCCTGAGCAGTCCCTCTCAGAACTTTATGTCCACACCGTGACCTCAGTCGTTCCTTTCCTGTCCACACTCACTTTCCACCCGAAGATTCTCAAACGCTCACCTCTTCATCAGATCCTCCTCCTGGACGTGAGACCTGTGCAACCGGTGGCGTACTGAGTAATCTCTCCTGAAAGGCTCCATGTCTTCCCAGCCTTGACAGGCATGCTATTGAGTGTCCACGTCATCCACCACAACCTCAAATGCTAACTTGTCCACCTGCGTTGAGAGCTGTGATGTCTTCATTGACTATCGTTTGTCCAAAGCTGCTTGTCCTAGCTGCCATCTTCCCCCACCCTCAACTTCAGTCTGCCCTTAAATTTCCCTAGGTATCTTTAACATTCATTCTATTTATTCTGCAGGAATTTACTGAGCACTCTTTACTTTTTTTTCTTTGAGCACAGACACAATTCCCAAGTACAAATTTTACCTTTACCCATCTTCTTTTTTACCAGAATGCCTTTGTTAAAAAAAGAAAAGAAAAGAAAAGAAAATCTCAAGTAAAATTTGTTTCCTGGCTCTAAGCCATCAGTGACCTCTGCTTGCTTAAGTAATCATGTGTAAATTCTTAAATATTGTGTGTGTGGTACCAGGAATGGAACCCAGGCTCTCACTCATGTTAAGTAGATTCTTACACTGAGTTAAATTTCCAGCCCTCTTTTCAGTGCCTGTTTCAAGAGGGTCTCAATAAGTTTCTCAGGCTGACCTCAAATTCACTGGAGCTCCTGTGGACTAAGAACTTGTGATCCTCCTGCCTCAGCCTCCAGAGTAGCTGGGATTATAGGCTTGTGTCACTAGACCCAGATCTTAAGTGATAAAATAGTGCATGCAAGTCTTTGTCTGCCTCTCATGGTTTTTTATTTTTATTTTCTTGGACAAGCACAGATGCCTTAGAAAATGATAGAGATTGTGTCCTTCCTCCACCTACCCTGCATTCCCCTCTAATACATATGTACCAGCACAGACAGCTTCCATAACAAAGAGTTCCAGGTGGACCATTGTGTTTGACCACCTGTTAGTGAAGCCGAGCATCCTCTTCAGGCTCCTCTAAGGCTGGAAGATACTCTCAGTAAATATGCTGTTGTCTCTTCCACTGAGTTAGGTCCTCAGCCCTCTTTTTAGTGTCTCTTTTAAGACAGGCTTTCATTAAGTTTCTCAGGCTGCCCTCAAACCCACTGGAGCTCGTATGGCCCTAGAACTTGGGATCCTCCCTACCCCTTGTGGTTTATACTGATTTCTTCCTTGATTCCTTATAGCAATTAAGGAGGATTCTGATGCTTACAGAAACACAGAAAACCAATAGTACATAAGTATAAATAATTCTTATAGCAAGAAGAGCAGGAGAAAATTAACACCAGGAAGTATTTCTTCTTTTACCGTCTGGCCAGAAGGAGGAAAAAGAGAGAGAGAGAAGAAACCTGGGTGCTTATATCCCTTTTAAGAGCATGCCACATAACCTCTTTCCAGTAGATGCCACCTATTGAGGTTTCCCTCAATAGGTGGTCTTCCTGTTTGGTCTTCCCAAGATGAAAACCATGTCGTTCCTCATGGGCTTTTGAAAGGCCGAAACTGTAGCAGTACTCAATAAGTAAGCACCTTCATGGCTAAAGACACTTACAGGTAATTGTGATGTCACGCACATGACATACGAGGCCTTCCTTGAGCTAATTCCTGAAATCTTCTCAGCTGTTCTTTAAAGCATGTTCTTTATCTTGTTACATAGATAAGTTCATTCTAACTTTTGTTTGTTAATGGTGTCTGGTAAAGATACATAGCTAGAGAGTATCAGAAATAAATTAGCACCAAGAACACTACTCATTCTAGTGTCTGAGTTCTTGGCCATTCTACCAGTGGTTTTCAGCTCCTTCTGACTCAACACTCTATTTAACAATCAACATGTTTTCTGCCTTTATAATCCTGAAATGAAAACTTGAAGTAATATGGACTATAAGTGATGATTTTTTTTTATATCATAAATCAGTACATCCCTCAGTCCTCATTAGATAATCTTCTATTATCTAATGCAGTAGATGGTCATTGACATAGAGACCCACAACCAGTAGAGAACAAGGTTCTGAGGAGTACTCAACCCTAAACACAACATCTACACCATACCCCTTCCTCAAAGGCCTCAGGGGTTGGAGACAGTACTTCTAAAGGAGGGAGGGGAACACCAACCCACCCACAAAAAATTTGACCCAAAATTTACCCTGCCTACAAGATGTGCAGAGATAAAGATAGAGCAGAGATCGAGGAACTGTCCAACCAAAGCGTGGGCCAACCTGAGACCCACCCAATAGGGGGACAGCCAACCTCTGACACTAAGAAGGAAACTCTGCTATGCCTGCAGATGGGAGCCTCACATAACTGTCCTCTGAGAGGCTCCAATGATCAGGAGATGAAGATCTAAGCAGATTATGAGACCCACAGCCAAACATTGGGTGAAGTGTAGGGAGCCTTGGAAGAGTAGGTGGGGTTAAGGATAGAGGAACCCAGAGGGGACAAGAACTCCACAAGAAGACCAAGAGAGTCAAGTAACTTAGGCCTATGGGTGCTTACAGAGACTGAAGCACCAAGCAAAAACCATGCATTCACTGGGCTTAGGCCCCCTATACACATATAGCCAATGGGCAGCTTAGTCTTCATATAGGTTCCTTAGTAAGGGGAGCAGGCACTGTCTCTGACAGGGGCTTTTTTTCCTGCTTTTGATCACTTTCCCCCTTGCTGGGCCACAGTAGAAGAAGGTATGCTCAGTCCTGGTGCTACTTGATATGCTTGGGGGGGGGTAGGTCTGGGAGGGGAGGCCCTTTCCTTTTCTAAGGAGTAGGGGAGGGATAATGGGGGAAGAGGAAGGGAGGGTGGGACTGGGAGGAGAAAGGTAGCTATAATCTGTACATAAAGTGAATTTTAAAAAATGGCTCAGGGATCATTATAGGAGAATGTGTAAAAAGATGAGGACGTGGGCTTGAATTTTGTTTCCCAGGCATAAATTTTCACAAGTGCTCTTAAGGGAAGAATGAGCCACACTCTGCAGTAGCAGCCACGTTCTATATTTCTGCTACCTTCATGCTTCTATCCCTTCCATCTTCCTGACAGTAATAAACCTCTCAGCAAGAGTCCTAAATGTACCAAAGGGCAAGAGATCTCCATGGTCACTCTCTGTGAAGGCTGAGAGCACATGTCCTTCTGAACAAACAGGAGCCAATGTTTCTTTCAGGCTTATTCACCATTAACAAAACATAAACCTGCGGCACCCACACAACGTTCATCATAAGACAAAAGGAACTAACAAGACACTTCAGTTTCATGATAAACTCTACAATTTAAAGTGACTCTCTCTCAAGGAGACACGGCTCAATCAATAAAGTGTTGTTTTGCAAGTGTGAGGATCAGAGTTACAGCCCCACAACCTATTTAAGGAAGCTAAACTTGATGGTGTCGGGAATCAGATGGGAAGATCCTGCGACTAACTGGCCAGCCAGCCTCAACTACTGAGCTCCAGGCCAGTGATAGACCCTGTCCTATAAAAATCAAAGATTGGTAAGTAGTTCCTGAAGAATGAATGACACCTGACTTCTCGAAGGTGAGATGATATTTCATTACGGTTTTGATGATTGTTTTCCTGCTTATTGGTGATGCTGACATTTTTTTCCATATGGTTAGCCATTCGTATTTCCTCTTTTGAAAAACACCTGTGTGTTTGCTGTTGCATGTGCCTTATCAAATGAATCAATTGCAGATATTTTTCCTTTGGCTAGCATCTTCCTTCTGTCCAGGAACTCTATTCTTCGCAGAGCATTCCAGGTTGAAGTCACTCCATTTGTCCAGTTTGCTTTTGATGGTGGGCGTAGTATGGAGAGGTTGCAACCTTTCTCTAGACTATGCTGATCAATTAAATTAGATCACCATCAGCTATATGTGAATTATGGATTTATTTCACCAAAGATAAACAAAAAAAAAAAGTTTTCTAGTGATGCACTTCAAAACTAGTAAAAATAAACACTCTTGGTAGCCAGCACTGATTTGTGACTGCCTATTTGTCACCTCTGAGGGATCAGGTAAGAGACTGCAAACCCTATGATGTAGCTGGAAGCCACAACTGTAACATGGCCACATTTCTGGACTTTAAAAACTGTAGCTATTCCTTGCACTCTGCCCAAAGATTGCCTATGCATCTCAGCATATGTTTTGATACCCTGCTTAGTATAGTCTTTCAGAGGCCTTCTGTGATAGGCTCCTGTCCTGTTCCCTGTTTTCTCCCTCTTCTGAAAGAACAGAGAGATAGAAAGACCTGGAGAAAGTAGGAGCTCCACAAGGGGAGCAACAGCACCAAAAAATCTGGGCATAGGGGTCTTTTCTGAGACTGATACTCCAAAACAAGGACCATGCATGGAGATAACTTAGAACCCCTACACAGAAGTAGCCCAAGGCAGCTCAGTATCCAAGAGGGTTCCCCAATAATAAGACCAGGGACCATGTCTGACATGAACTCATGGGCTGCCTCTTTGATCCACCTGAGGGGGGAGCAGCCTTGCCAGTCCACAGAGGAAGACAAAGAAGCCAGTCCTGATGAGACCTGATAAACTATGGTCAGATGGAAGGGAAGGAGAACCTCCCCTATCATTGGACTGGGGGAGGGGCATAGGAGAAGAAGAGGAAGGGTGGGATTGGGAGGGGGTGGAGGAGGGGCTACAGCTAGGATACGAAGTGAATAAACTGTAATTAATAAAAAAAACTATAGTTTTAAGGATTTTAGAAATATAATAAGAAAAACATCTAATAGAAGATACTGACATAATTCAGATTCCAAATTATATATAATCAATGATTAAAAATATTCACATATGCATAAGGAAAATAAAAGTGCAAACAGTGGGTGAGGGAGCATATTTCCACAGCAAAACTGAGAATTGGGTCTTTTGAGCATATACTGTAGTCTCTTTTCTAGTCACACTTTCATACTGGTTTACAGCCCAGGGGAATCTTCAGAGTTGGTGTTATTTGACTTTTAAGACCATAAAGGAGGCCTAACTTAGGTCACCTTTTATCCTACAGAATGCAGTGCAACACACTAGCATAGGAATCCAACTGTTAGCGGAAAATCTATACTCAAAAGAAGTTAGATTGTGGACAAATACCTCTCAAAATTTTCTTATTTTTAAATGGGATTTTCATGACATTTTTTTTCAGTGTTTAAAAGTACAGTTTATGTTGTGCAAGAACTAGGTAAGTACCCTGTAACTAGCTTTAACTTAGTGAAAGGCAAAACAGAAGAGCGGGTCTTTATCCTTTGGAAGAGAGTCATAGAGGAAATATAACCCTTGGTAAAAAGTGGAATTGAAAGACAGAAGCGGCCTAAGTCCATGTGATATGAGTAGGAAAATGCCATATGGCTGGCTGCTCTTTGCTGCCCTGGTTTCACAGGAGCCATACAGTTGTTCTTGTTTTCATTCCATGACTTTCTTGTGCTTAGACAGTTATTGCCAATTTCTTCCAAACTGAAGAAATCCTCTCTGTTATCAAACAAAGATCCTTTAACAAACCCCTTTATGCTCAAGAGAAAAACTCATGGGAAGATTATGCATTAGGAAGTATAACTTGAATTCGACAGACATCGTGACTCTCTGATTGTCAGACTTCACAGAATTTGGGCAAGACGCAAATTCTTCAGGATGGCTCTGCTATCACATGGGCCTTAAAATACAAATGCACACAAAGCGGGTCTTTCTTCTAGCAAAAGCCGTGCAAAAGAAGCCAATGGGTAAAAATACAGTTGGAATGTGACCTCACAGTGAAGACATCTTCCTTTTAATCTCCAGTTTGTGATTTTTGCAAATAGAATGCATCACTTCACAAAGGGAAGCCACTGGGGATAACAAGGAACAGGAAATATGTTCAAACGAATTAAACTTGTTTCATATGCTTTGACTCTCACATTTTTGTTTTTTCCTCTTGAAGTACGCAGTCTTTGTTTATAGCTATTGCACAGAAGGGGGAAAATGAATGCCTTGTGTGCATGAGAGATCCATCATATAATTACCTGGAGGAAATTAAAATGATACACATGGTAATAAGGCAAATGGAATGTTGAGAAATTATTCAGGAAATCTGATTGGCCAAGGTACAGGGAATCATTCCTCACACATTCCCGTCTTAGAGATTTGCTACCCACAGAGATGTGAAAAACTTGCTTGCCTGTTGAACCCCCATGGGAGGTCCCTGCAATTCTGCTCACTTCCTCATGTTCTTGTTCTGCATACAGGAACTGGGGTGGCAAGAAGCATGCATCACCAAAGCACCATGGGAGGGTATCATTGTTCCCACTAATAAGAACAAATGGAACCTTGGTATCCATAAACAAAGCCTGGAAAGCCTTTAGTCTTTTCCCCTCAGCTTTTAAAAATCAACTATACCTTATCAGGGCATTTTCTTGGGATTAATCACTAGCTACTTTGATCTGAATGAATTTTATTCAATAATTATTCACAAAACATTCCCCTGCCATGGATGAATGGACTAAAGTGTGAACGAAAGTTTGCTCTTCTAAGGACCCGCTACAAAGACACAAATCTTGCCACAGAATTCAAAAACAAAAAGAAAATTCAAACAAAACAGGGACGAAACTCAACCTCCTGGGTGTATTTTTGTTGTTGTTGTTTTTATTAGAAGTTAAATATCTTTTTATGCATAAACCCTTTATTAAGAAACGTATAGAGTTTGGAAGCAACTACAGTCCCAACACTTTATGGACAGTGGCTTTGTAGCAGACACAAAACCAGGACCTTGTGCTTTACCAGTTGGTAGACAGTGTCCAGAGAAACAGAGGTCACATTAGTCTTTGTTGACTATCTAGTCACTAGTAGACATCGGCTGTCATCCAGACTATGTGTACAGAAATCACAATATAGACAGAGTGTAAGAAAAATGTCAATTTCTCATGAAGCTAAGTATGAATTTTAATGAGCATATTCCATACCAGGTGAAATAACATTAGACATGGGGACTGAGGGCTGCTATTTCTAAGAGATAAATGCACCATTTAGTTTTTCTAGTTAGAAGCACTTTTGCTAATGAAACTACTAATGTATTTTACTAATTTTTTCATGTGTATTTATATTGAAGGATAAAGAATGCAGATTGACAGTCTTTTTCCCTGTTAGGCTAATGGAATAAATAGTCTTAAGTGTTGAGAGTATCTAAGATAAAATAGTGATATGAAGTAATTAATTTTGTAATCTGTGATTTCTCAAGCACTATAACTTTTCTCTCATTTAGGCTTTTTCCTTTTGAAAGAAAAAATTTGGACTCTGACACAAGTTGGTACAAAGAGAGGTGAGGTCATATAATGGTATACTGTTCCTAGAACTAACACTTTTTAATCACTTTTTTAAATGTGTATATGTGAGTGTGTTTATGTGTGTCCTACTGCCTTCAGAGACCAGAAAACAGAAACGCATCTTCCGGAACTGGAGTGGATGTGAGCCACCCAGTGTGTTCTGGGAATGGACTTTCTGGAACTTTTGAAAGAGCATCAAGTGCTCATAACCGCTGAGAGAACTCTCTGGTGCCCTAGGGTTTATGTACTCGTGTGTGTGTGTGTGTGTGCGCGCGCCTGAGTATATGTATATACACCACATGTGTGCCTGTGTTCATGAGGTCCAGAAGAAGGCATTAATGGGGATTTTTTGAGCTAAAGTTACATGCAATTATATGCTGCCTGATGTGGATGCTAGGAACTAAACTCAGGTCTTCACCAAGAACAGAAAGCTCTCTTAACCACTGAGCCACCTCTCTAGCCCCTAAAGCTAACACTTTCCAAAAAATAAATAAATAAAAAGTGTCACGTACTGCTTTTTTCATGAATTAGTATATTCAAGTGAAGAGAACTTAAACATATTCTTGTGGCCTCAGACAGAAGATGACAAAGAAATAAATGTATTTTCTAGCAGAGCCCAGTGACTTAGCTCCCCAATTATTTGCTACTTGTGCAGGCCATCATAATTTCAGTTACTGGTTAAAAATTAATTCATTAATTAATTGAAAGGTATGTCAAAAGTAGTTGACAATAGTAGCTTAGTTTCTCCTTAAGCTCTTCTATCATTCGCTCATGTAATTTCAAGTATTCTCATTCCCATCTTTCTGAAAAGAATAAGAGAAGAGCTTAAAACTTCAGTCCCCAGACCTAATCATCTAAACCTTAATGGCTACAGATCACAAACCAGCTGAGTCCTTTCCCTGAAATCACACTAGACCAAGCTCCTTCTCTGGCCCTCAGCAAGATGATAGCACAGGGCACACATTTCTACAGACTCTCTTTAAACTCTACAAACTTCTACCACAAATGAAGAGGAAGGTGGAAACTGAATCACTGAAGTTTAGCCATTCAATCATTTGTTCTTGAAGAAAATTAAAAGTCACCAATCAATTGAAAAGTTTGTATGAGACAAAATAATAAACGCATAATGGACAAACAGGTTGAGAAGAAAGGAGAAACCACTCCACCCATGGCTAAAGGGTTGTCCGGGTTCTCTGCATAATTAAATGATTAATTAATTAATTTGCTTTAGGTCAGAGGATCTATCTCCACCCAACGTCCAAGAGAGTGGTATTTTTGTCTTTTTTCCTGGTGCCTCTCTGACACCTTCTATCTTCAGCTGGTTGCCATGTTTTTAACTCATTTGCAGTATTGTAACAAAATGCCACTGTCTTGGAATTATGAACTAGAATAGATGGCTACACAGCCTGGGGCCTCTGAGACAAAAACATTAAAGACCTTGCTTTTTGATGAGGACACGTTTCCTGGTCCATAGTTGGCAACTTTTACTGGGTCTTTTCTTGATAGAGGAGTCAGAGTCATCCTCTGGAGGGTAACATTCCAGTTCAGTAGGCCTTGCCTCTTCTACCCTTATGTCCTGATTTCCTCTCAATGACCTCAGCTTCTAATTCCACCAAACAGAAATCTTGGACAAAGACAAAATATAGGCATTCTGACTATAGTGTCTTAATTCTCCACGTCACTTCTGTTCTCTGCTTTTTCATACATGCTAGTATGCCCTAGATCTATTTCTCCTCTTCAAGATCAAGCGTACTTCCTGAACATTTCCTGGCTTGCACGTGCAACAAACAAATGACCTCCCTAAAGTGTAGGTCTAGCTATGCCATGAGGAGTCATTCCTTACTCAGAACTGTTTTGAGAAAACTTCGGCTGCCTCAAGATCAAGACCAGAGTTTCTTAATCCAAACAATTTGGGAGGCAATTTATAGTTCCTAAGTCAACGGGAGTCCTAAGTCTCTGAAAGGAAAGCAAAAAACCTATATTTCTTACAAGTTTTCAAGTAGTGCCAGTGGTTCCAACACCATCCCTGGAGAACCATTGACCAGGAAAAATTGAGCCTGATACCTAACTTCATTTTAAATCTCAAGTTTTGGCTAACCCTAAGTCAATTCATGATCAGCATAGGGGTGCACATTTCATTTCTGTGATAGAAGAGTAGAGGCAGTTCTATCATACAGTTAATACTGTAGGCTTTTTTTTTTTTCATTTAGAGAGCTTCAGAAGCAAGTGTCTGGCTTTAAGGCCTGAACCCTGCTCTAGATCCAAAGACCTGCAAGACCTTGAGAATACATGTACTCAGCATTATGCTCTGTTTCTTCCTTTGTCCTTAAGGAATCTGCCTACTCAGAAAAAAAAGTCTAGCATCTTTGCAGGCATTCAGTTAGCTACTATTAAATATACTAAACATATACAAATATACTATTACATTAGTTATATAATATACTATAATAGTTAGCTAGTATTATTTATACTTATGTTGTCCTTCCAATGCCAAGCCTTGGAACTGTTTGCCTTCAGAATTCTTAGCTCTAATTCTTACCATAATTCTGTAAGCTCTACTGTGCCCAGTTTGATGGGAGTAGTGTGTGATAATTGGCTTTAGTTGTCAATTTGATACAATCTTGATTCTTCTTCCTTCCCTTCAGTGGGGCAAAGGAAGCATTTCCTAAAGCAGAATTGTTTGTGGGCATTTCTGCAATGGATGTCATCATTAGATTCACTGATTTGGGAAGACCCAGTTCACTGCGGGCAGCTTCATTCCCAGGGTTTGAGTACTGAAGAGTGGGGAAAGTGAGCTGAGTAGTGAGCCAACTCTCTACCTGCCACTGAGTGTGGATGTGACAGTTGCTGCCTTGATTTCCTCATAATAATGGGCTGTGATCTGGAATTATGAGCCTTCCAAATCCTTTCTCCCTTCAAGCTCCCTTTGTCAGTATACTTTATCATAGCCACTGAAAAGAAAACTAAGAACTCTCACAAACATTTAAACTGGTTTTAAAGATATCTTCTTTATTAGTGATGGTGGCCTTGCTAAACCTCTGAACACACCCCGCCTTTGTTTCTTCATCCTTCATAACTGTACACTGGGAGAACATCCAAGCGGATTCTTGCCTTTTTCCTACGGTGTTAGGGGTCCAAGCCCAGGGACTTGAATTTGATAGAGAAGAACCTTGACATTGAGGTATGTCCAACCCCAAGACTACTCAACTGAGATTCCTCGATTTGGGGGATCCCTGGCTTATCCCTGCTGCATCCTGCCAAACTCTCCATATCAAACTGCCTTCATTCAGCCTTGTGGGTCTTTCTGGCGGTACTGTCTTGGAAACCTTGGTTCACCCATGATTTCGCTTAGCATCAATTTTCAGATGCCTGCAGAATTTAAATACCAAGGAATGATTAAAATAAATTAATGTCAAACTTTGCATAGTGTTGCCAATTATTTGAATTTTGATAAGTTGGGATAAAATTAATATTACAATGAAAAAAAGTCTAAATTGTGCTCAATACTTTATCCTTGTCCTGACAAGGTTGATTTAGTCAATTCTGATTCTGCCATTGTGTCAATGATAGTTTAAATTCGTTTTTCTCAATTTAAGTGCATGGATAGCTAAAATTGAATAAAAGTAAAATTAGTTTCACTGAAAGTAATTTCTGCTTCTCTTGACGTTTCAAATTAATATTACATAAAAGTAAAAGCAAATTATTTGGGTCTGCTGTCAACATTTCTTTTCTGTGTTTCTTGGGATCCTGAAATGACTTTAGATTTTCATTTTTCAAATTTCGAAAAATTTTCTGCTTTTCGTATTGCTTCCATCCCTTTAAAGCGTTAGTGCATGATTGTTTCATATTCACTGATTTTAGATGTATACCTTTAAAATTACATTTGAGAACTCTTTTTCTTTTCAGATTGTCTTCCCAAGGAGTTATTTTACAATACACCTCTCTACTATCAGTTTTTTTTTAAAGTTATCTCTGTTTTTCTACCCTAAATTCTAATTTGAACCTTTGGAGGGACTCAGATTTCTTTATCAGGACATGTATTTCTGGTTCTCAGGATGTACACTATAAATATCACTGAGATTTTGTCTTTCAAGTATTTGATTACTTACCAGGAATTCATTTATGAGTCACCATCTCTGCCTCCTTCAACGCAAGTGGGTAAGAGGACACAGTCAATGGAATCCACACAAGGAACTTTTGCATTCTGTAAAGAATAATATATAGTATCTTATATAGCAATTAGGTAGAACAAATATGCTACAATTTGTAATTATCATAGCTATTACCATTATTTTTAATGAATCCATTCTTGAATTAAGGTTCTGTTTGGTTTAGTCACAGTATTGTTAAGACTGTTATAAAAAATGAGCAAGGCTCTCAGCCATTTATAATGAAAGCTGAATGACTAAACAGACCTCCATTTTTTTATTTGCATTAATGAGTTCATCCCCAAATATATATGCAATAATATATAAAATTAAGTTATAAATGTAGAGATGTGCTCCAAGTCACCATGAAAATCTGCATGCAAATGCATAATAATCACAAATCTACAATATTACAATATTAAAAAATACCCACAATTAAATTATCATGTGGAAATAATCATAATGTTATTGGAAACTCAATTATTGTGGCAAGCCTTGTCGGGGAATTAGCAGAGTATGGCAAAGACAAGTCAGACCTGAATTCATCAAATATATATTATCACAATATTACATGTTCACTTCGATTCCATGCAAAGACA
Organism: Psammomys obesus; assembly: GCF_907164565.1. Lineage (NCBI taxonomy): Eukaryota > Metazoa > Chordata > Mammalia > Rodentia > Muridae > Psammomys > Psammomys obesus. Next base: position 5,573,117 of record NW_026596162.1, read on the forward strand.
AACATCCTCTCTCACTAGTATCTGCTCAATGCATTTGTATTATTCATGAACAGCTCTGTGATGTATTATACATACAAAACTGATTGTACGCCTCTTGCCGCAGGCCCTGATGCACAGACACAGAATTAATTTTATTATATACACATGCATGATAATTGGGAAGGATTCGGTCAAATACCAAACTGCTCCCGTGCTCCATTGTTCTGCTTTCCAAAAAACGAGAGAGGCAGAGAAAGGGTCTGAGGTCAAAAGCCATTTCTCTTCACAGCAGTAAAATTCTTTGTGGTCTAGTATGGAAAGTTCTAGGGTGGTAAGGAGATCAAACTGGGAAGTGTGTTCCCAACATTGCTCTTGATTAAAACAAGCCCTGGAGTTCAGTTTGCGGATGCACTCGAAACTTTGTTCCAAATGGCATCACAGCCAGGAGTGTTTGGGTGTCTCTGGTTGACATCACCCTGTATCTAAGTGCTAGGGTAGGTTGGGCTGGCCGGACTGTCGGACAGTCACTATAACTAAGCAGGTTTCAGTGTGACAACTCGGAAGGGGAAGGCTGCCAAGTCCTGTGTTTCATCGCTTCCACCCTCCTGTTTCATCACTTCCGCGCCCATGACTCATATGGCTGGTTCCCTTTGATGACTTTTTCTTTTCATCTTTCTGTTCCCATGCCTTGCAGAGTGCTTTCCACATAGGAGAAAATAAACACTTGTTTTGTGAGTTTAAGACATTAGTCTGGCATTGCTTTCTGTCACAGTCATCTGACTTTTATCTTGGTCTATACCAGCACTAGCCAATAGGGGGAAAATATGAACCTCAAAGTTTCCTGGAGACTGAGTTAAAACATAAAGTAGAAAGAAAGAGATTTAATTAATTTTAATAATTTTCTCTTTAACCCAATGTATCCACATACTCACACCTTTTTGAAAAATGTAAATGAGGGTAATTCAGTGTTTACTTAGTCTCCATTGTTTGTGATTTTTTTCTTTACAGGCTCATCTCACTTAGCAAGAGCCCCATCAAAGGACTGTGCATATGACCTATAGCTAGGTACACAGAAGACACCCCCCTAATCCACTCAGACAAATCAGTCAGCTGCTTACACAAGCCAGATGAACAACCTTTCTACTGTTGAATGTCTGACATCTCTGATTTAGAACCTCCCCCTACACACACACACACACACACACACACACACACACACACACACACATTCATCAGAACACAGAAAGATCACTTAAATCAAGCTTTAAAAGTTGGGAAGAGGCAGACACTGTCTTTGGCTCCTCTGGAAGTTTGGATAGAGTTGCTTCTGGTTCACACAATCTCCATTTACAGGGTCTGAATTAAAATGCCCAGGGAAGAACATTCGATACAAAAAGAAATCAAACCTGATCGGAGCTTGTCAGTTTCAGGGCTCAGTCACACCCCTGCCTTCTGCATCTAGCTCAGCTCATAAACCCTAATTCATTAAATGGCATAGCGCTATCACTCAGGCCCCTGAGGAGAGTTAAAATTAGATGCATTGCCCTTAGTACAGTGCCTGGCATGTATTAGACATTCAACAGAAAGGTTCTCAATGATTTATTTTATTTTCAAGCGTGTGCCCGTGTGCATGTGTGTATATGAACATGCCATGTGTGTTTGGGCGTAATAGAAACAAGAAGAGCATTGGCTTCCCTGAAGCTGGAGTTATGGGCAGGTGTGCAACAAGGGTGTGCTTTCTCTCTCTCCACCCAGAGCCGCACCTAGAGGAGAGGCAGGATAGACCGAATTAGGAAATCTCGCTTTTAAAAGCCATGACTATGAAGGGTTTCTTGGAAATGCTGACAGGAAAGTTCAAATGCCAAGAATTCATGCAAAATATCTTCAAATGCTGTGCTAGAATCAGGCTCCAGAATAACTTTTCTCATCAAAGGAGGGAGTCTTTTCCATTCAAATATCTGGCTCTAACATTACATTCACAAACATGCAACGGGAAAGTTGACAAATACATGTACGGGAGAGGCGGAAAGGACACAGGTGAAATTCACAAAAGGTTGGAATTATAAATGTAATAGCGTATAAATGTAATAGCGTAATTATAAATGTATGCTTGCTGGGCTTCGCGGTAGATTGTCTAGAGCCTTCACAACAGGTTCCAAGGCTCTCCTGACACAAAGAACCCTTCCAGCAAGTGGTGGCGGAGGTGTGGCTGTGGAGAAGGTGGGAGGAGTTCTTAGCTCCTCAGTTCCCTGGCTCAGGAATTTATCTGCATCCCGCACCGCACCGCACCTTAGGTTTCTTCCCTATTACTCTACCTCTCTCCAAACTTCCAAACTTTGATGTGTAAGAAGATCTTGTGAACTTGCGATTTTTTAAAAAAAGATTTTCTCTTACTCTTAGTTTTAAAAACCAGAGATTTTCCCACTGAAAACCATACGCCTCTCATCTAAACATTTTGAATTTTATGAAGAAGTTCATCTCAGGTCAGCCTTGAGCAATCTAAGGTTTCTTATTAGTCCCAGATACTTAACTATCCTTTGGAGAGGGCATACCTGAAAGTGCAGAGCACTGATTCCTAGCCGAAAAAGTAGCGTTGATGATGCACTCGCATGCACTTAAATGACGCTGCTGTAGCTGCATGTGTGTGAATGTTACCTGCAAACACGGTGCCTAGACTCAAGCTCCGTGTTGGAAGGAACCGACTCTGTTATCCAAAGACAAAATGGTAGGGATGTTTGATATATGTCCTGCTTTCTTACATGAAATCACCTGTTCTTTGTTTGCTGGGTGTTTAGTTTAGTTTATTATTGTTGTTATTGTTGCTATGGTTAATTTAGTTCTTATTGTCTCTTCCACATACCATATTGGTCTAGCACCCCTCAACTGAATGGCTAAAGACAAAAAGTAGATGTTGGAATATTTGCCTACACCTAATGAGATTTTTAGGAGTGTAAATCTGAACATGAATTTGTTTATACTTCATCCTTACGTGTATCTTAAGGATATAGCCTTTTAAATAAACCTGGACATGAACTTTCACAGGTGGAATTTTCCATTTGTTATCATGTCAGTGCTGAAGAAGTTTCTGATTTTGGAACACGGTGGCTTTCATAATTTTGGATTATGTGTACAGCACTTTAGATCTGAAATATGAATGTGCCTATTCATATATATGTTTATAGCCTCACATGTGTCTATCACATATATATTACATATAAAAGACTGACAGTCATTTGCCACAAAACCCATAAAGATTAAAAAAGAAAGAAATCTGCAATGAGCTTTTCTTGTGGGCAGAGATTTTTTTCTTTGCTTTTAATCTAGCTCAGTATTATTTATGAGGAATAAAATGAGGACCACAACTCTGGGTCAAATATATAGTGTGAAGTTTCTGATAACTACAGTATAAAGATAAATAAATAAAAGACAAAAACCAGGTCAAATTGATTTAAGAGTGTCTTATATTTAATAAGATATATATAAAATATGATTATAAGATTTGAGCAAAATAATGATTTTTTTTCTAGCTATTTCCTCCTTGTAGTCTGTGTCCTTGTTACACTCACCCTAGGCATACACCATTGCAGATTAGCACATGACCAGCTACTAGCTTTCACATCTCAGAACTCAATTTGAGGTCTCCAGCCTTTAGAAACCCAAACTGGAAAAAAAAAATCTTTGCTTGATCATGAGAACTACCACTTTACTAATACTGGTTGACCCCTGGGTCACTTTGTGCCATTTCTCTGGTTCTTTGAGATACAGTATGAAATCAGTAACAATTAAAATGATATGCTGTACTATTAACATTCTCAAATCTTTAAAGCAATGTGATCTATGCCTGCAGCCCTGCCCATGCTGGCTAATTAAAACAGCATAGAGTTATAAATGGCTATTATAAGCACTTCTCTGTTCAAAATTAGCCAAGTATGGCTTATAGTTGAGGGATGCTACACAGAGACAGTAGCTTAAAATAGATACCAAGGCCACATAAGCAAGATTGGTTTGAGAGAATTTATTCCTTGATGCCAATAGGGGGTCTGGCCACAACTTGGGTTCCTGTTGGGCAAAAGGTCAAGTTTGGACACGTGAGAGCCAAGCATGCACGCCTTGTAGGCTGAGGTTGCAAGACGGTATGTAGCATTGCCTCCTCCCTGTGTTCTTTCTCCTGTAAGTCAGCATTCTCAAGAGACCCAGGCAACAGTACTCAAAAAAAGGAATGCAGGCTCCACTCCACCTAGCAACTTCTAATTGGCTGTGATCAGCCCCTGAGCCAAGGGATTTAGGTGTGTAAACTCAAAGACTGGGCTACATCCTCCTCACTCCTTTCTCCCTCCCTTTTTTTGTCCTTCGCTCCTACAAAGAAGAACTGACTTGCTTGCCTCTTGCACTTATTTCCCAAGTCCAGAGGAAATGTTGACTTCATCTGTCAATTTCTCTGACATTTCTAGACTTGTCAGAGCAGACCTTAAGTGATCTTTCCCTAAGCCTAGAAAGTTAGCTGAAGACTCCTGACTATTTTTCTGGACCGTCTTCATTTCCATATTCCAGTCATCCTGTAATGACCTTCATGTTGTCAACCATCATTGTCCCTTAAGGATGCCTAAGTGGTCTGGCTATAATAACTGTGCCTGGCACTAAGAACTAAGTTGGTAATCTATAAATGACAGAATGAACAAGCAAATAAGGTACCAAACGAGTAAATGAATTCCCATCACTTTCTTACACTCTCTATTGAGTCTTAAATTTCAGTTTTTTGTTTTGGTTTTGTTTAAAGATAGGTGTGTGTGTGTGTGTGTGTGTGTGTGTGTGTGTGTGTGTGTGTGTGT
>NW_026596162.1:5577934-5582920 GCF_907164565.1 Psammomys obesus
TGTGTGTGTGTGTGTGTGTGTGTGTGTGTGTGTGTGTGTGTGTGTGTTTAACTCGGGCTGTCCTGGAACTAGCTCTGTAGACCAGGCTGGCCTTGAACTCACAAAGACCTGTCTGCCTCTGCCTCCTGGTTTCTGAGACTAAAGGTGTATGCCACCACCACCTGGCTGAGCCTTAAATTTGAACTTTGATGTGATGAATTTCATAAAGTTTCTGCTTGGTATTTAAGAATTCTGCTTGTGCCCCTAATGGGCATGTGGCTATCTGGGAGCAATCATCATTGGACTAATAGTGTCAGGACAGGATATACCAGTTACCTCCGTCCTGAGGAAAACAAATTCAGGATTTCAGGTGGAAGTTCTAATAAAAAATGCATCATTTTTACATAGTCATAAAGTTAAAAATTTTTCTTAGCTCCAAATATTGTAAGTCAAGACCCATCTGTTTCTGCATAGAATAAATGTAAGGAAATAGGTTTTAGAAGCTAAATCATCCTATTGGACCTGGTGTTATAAGCCTGAAAGCTCATCTATGTACTCTGGAGGTTGAGACAGTATTTCAAGGGTTCCCTGGGCTATAGTATAAATTCAAAGGCAGCCCTGGTAACTTGGTAAGACCCTGCCTTGAAAGAAAAAGTGAGAGATACCATGAGAACATAGTTAAGTGCCTTGTATAGTGTATAGAGAATATCTTGTGTCTCTATGGAAACTTCACCTGTCAATAATAAATCTGATGGCCTATAGCTTAGGCAGGAAATAGGAGGTAAAACATCTGAAAGGCAGAAAGGATTCTGGGATAGAGCAAGGTAGGAGATTCATCCCAGCAAGATGTGAGGCAGACAAATTCATAGTAACTAAGCACAGGTAAACAGTCACGTGGCAGAACGTAAATTAGTACAAATGGGTTTATATAGGTTATGAGCTAGTCAGAGAAGAGCCCAGCTATATTGGCTACATATTTTAAGTCCCTTGAGTTGTTATTCTAGGAGTTTGGGGCTGAGAATAAGCCTGCTCCCACACACATACACAACTGTATAGCATATAGAAATCCTAAGATCCAATCTCTACTAGTAAATACACAGAAACATAAAAAAAAAAAATCAGTTTTCTTGTGTGTGACTTGTTCTCCTAACCATAATTAGAAGTGAAATAAAAATATGTTCTTCTAGATCAGGCAGTAACAGTCATTGAAAATAAAACCCTAGCTGTCTCTAGAAATAGCTCAGATCTGTGGTGCAATTCAATTGCTGAAAATAAAATCTAAAGATTTGTTCAGAATAATGATCCCTCCAGGCATCTAGGTGTCTAGAAATTCATATTTGAAACTGCCTGTCTGGCTTATCTAGGAGGTTTGTATTATCCTTCTTGCTTTTCAACCCATTAACTTGTATTTGCCTAGAGTATCTATTTCCTCTAAATAGTGTAGTAAAATAAAGCACGCCCCCTTCTGAACTTGACTCAGCAGAAATGCTTTGCACTTTGGGTATGTTTGGATATGGCCAATGTCTCAATTTGCTCACAGGAAAGATGAGCTGGTCACCAAACTGGTGCCCTGTAGCAGGAAGGTGAATCACGGGGATTAAATGTAGCAGTCAAATTTTGGAGGTGCATTTAGGATGATCCTCTTAGATCAGAGTGGGGCAAACTGGAACAACTCAAACTATCAGAGCTGAGAGAGTCTTACATCTGAATAACGGAGGCTGAGCACACGTAGAAATGAAAGCTACTGGTATTTTCCCTAGGATAGATAGCTGGCTTTCCCTGTTGGCTGCTTTGCACATCCCAGCAAAGAGAAATAGTATGGTTCCATTTCAGCATCAGCCGGCGTGCTGCAGGTTGAAGCTGCTATCTAAAATAAGACATGTGAATCCAATAAGGAGCCAAGGAGGCTCTCACTGACTTGTGAGTGAAAAGAGTAGAACACAGTAACACAGAGGGAAACAGTGGCTGCCAGGAACTAGAGGTGTGAGACTTGGCCAGATGACTAAATGCACGAAGATTTGTGAAGAGCTACCGCACAAATAGTGACTGTAGTTAATAACGAAGATAAAAATGGATAATAGAGGGTGGAGAGATGGCTTGGCATTAGGAGTGCATACTACTTGTTCAAATAACCTGGGTTTGATTCAGCTTTGAGTAGCTCATAATTACCTGTAATTTAAGCTCTGATGCCCTCTTCTGGCCTCCATAGTACCAGCAGTCATATGTTCAAAACACATACAGACATACACAAATAAAAACAACCCTATTTTTTAAAGTGGTTTTTAAAAATTTAGAATATAAGTGTTCCATTTCAAAAATAGTACTAAGTGGGGATATGAATATGTTATATGTCAATTAACTCGATTTGTTATCCCGCAATGAATGAATGGACACAATACATGATATGAATTAACATCATGTTTCACATCATAAATATATAAATTTTGTGTCAATTAAAAATAAAATCATTAAATTTAAAAGGGGATAGTAGTAAGAAGAAAAAAAATAGTATTTAGAAGAGTGAAGGAATGTTGAGTGATTCATTTGCTTTAGAGACTTCTCCTCATACTATGTTCACGGTACCAAATCAGTTTTCTTAGTTTTACCACACACATAAATCTGTTGCCCGATACATAATATTTTCAGATATAGGTACATAAACTTCAGTGTAAACAAAGCACACATATTCAGGTGACAGACCCATACATTCTCTCTATTTTTGGCCTCAGATACTCTGTTTTCATACAGATTGTTTAGGCCCATGATAAAGTAAGTATTTAATTAATGTGGCTATAAATCCAAAAATTAAAAATAAATGTATGTGTTATGATGCTCTAGTCCATGGTTCACTAACTTACTTCCTGGGTAAAACAAAGCTTAAGCACATGAGTAAAAGAGTCAGCTGTATTCCCTGCAAATGAATGCAAAAGCATTCAATTGAATGGAGTGTAAATGGCTGTTCCTCTTTGTGTGCCAAGTTCTTACATGGGCATAAATAACTTAGCATCCACACTGTGAGCTATTTTAAGGGAAATGATGACTTGAAAATTTCTTGCTGATCCAATGACCATAAAGCAACCAAAATTATACACACTGAGATTGGTAAGACAAAATTTTTATTTTCCAATTCTTTTGTTATCCACATTTCTGTTTCATTCACGGACCTAGAAGCGTAAAGTGTCCATTTCTTCTATCCATCAGGCATACAACACACTTGTAGGACACTGATTTCACTCACTCTAGATTCTTTCAATCATGATTAGCTCCTTCTGCATGAAAACTGAATTCTACAAACATTGACTAACCCAATTTCAATAGATATTTAAAACCATGACTAAATGTTATGATGTATTTTTCTCAACAAAAGTCTAAAATAATCTGGCTATCCTGTGGTTTTTACCATCAGCCTCAAAAAAAAAAAAAAAAAAGAAGAAGATTGATTAAGAAAACAATAGAAAAGAAGAATGATCATCAACATGGAACTGAATGTGTAGATATTTGCTACATATTTGGGAATGTTGTGATAACTTGCTTTCATGAAAGTGTACTACTTCCTGGGACAGTGAAGCAAGTGATCTAATGCATTGTCAGACCAAATTTTTCCTAATATGGCTGTTTTATGAGGACATCCATGTTATATTGATGAGGAAGATACTGTTTGTTTGTCTGTCTGTCTGTTTGTTTGTTTTAAGTAGCTGGACTGAAAAATCTAATGAAATGATGGGCGCTTGCTTCTATCCAACTGGAACCTGAGAATCTGACCAATTCAGTCCAGAGTTCAGCTAACTAGACAATTTATGATTGTAAGAGACAAATGCTAAGATGTGACGTGAACTGATAGAATATTGGGAAACAGGACAGATCAGAGCATTATGGTGATTGAATTTACATTTTCAGGTTTCATATAAAGCCTAGGCTACACCAAACTCAGAGCCATAATGTTACAACCGTTAGTCCTGAGGTGCTATCAAGACTGCTTTTGCAGTCACAGAGCATTACTCTTTTGCATATATTCCATCTCTTTGTCTCCATTTGACAAAAATCACAGTACTTATGAAAATATTGATCATAATCTTAGAAAATGAATATCCATGAAAGCATCATCAGAAAGCAAGTCACTTTGAAGAAAAATTATTTAACTGAACGCAGTAATTTTTTCTAACAGGTCTATGTATCTACTGATTCTGAAACCTAGAAATTTGAATAGAAAAAAAAATCAAGATTTTAAAGAACTGAATTATTGAACAGACGACTGAGGAGATAAACTGGCCTAGCAGGTCCAGGATGGCAGCTTTTGTGGTGATATTTCCACCCTGGAGACTAATAGGAAGGCTTCTCATCGTCACTGGGTAAAGCACTTGCATAGTTAGTAAGGTGCACTTGCTTTTTTTTTTTTGCTTCCTAGATGATGGAGACGATGAAAGGGTCATTGTAATTTTCTATTTCTGTAGCATGTTGATATTTCCTGTCCTTTTAAGGTCTCCAATTGAGTATGCAAAAAAAAGTCGGACAGAAAAAACACCAAAGTAATTTGACAATGAGTACTTTCAGTAAGACTTAACAGCAAGTATGCTGATTAAGCCGGGTGTTTTGATGCAAATTTCTACAGCCACTGTATGAAGTGAGTGTTCCCATCAGCCTCACTGTGCTGAATAGGTACTGCTTCAAAAGCCATGGAACATTCAGATTCCAATGTTACAAAGTGTATAGGTTTGTTTTGTTTCTACTTCTTCTTCCTCCTTCTCCTCTTCTTCCTTTTTCTCCCCTCCTTCTTCTTTTTGATTACAGAGAAGTGTAATTGTTTAACCAGACTGCCTTTATATGATTGACGCTTCAGTTACTGAAGAAAATTGTAATGTTTTTGGTATTTTTCCAGCTTAGGCCTGTATAATAAGAGGACCATTAGCTCCTTCTTTTTGACCTATGTCTCTTCCTTCCCATACTGAAAAGTGTGTGGGTGAGAAGAAGAAGAAGAAGAAGAAGAAGAAGAAGAAGAAGAAGAAGAAG
>NW_026596162.1:5582930-5664025 GCF_907164565.1 Psammomys obesus
GAGGAGGAGGAGGAGGAGGAGGAGGAGGAGGAGGAGGAGGAGGAGGAAGAAGAAGAAGAAAAGAAGAAGAGAGATAGGAAAGAGAAGAGAGGAGAGGAGAGGGGAGGAAAGGAGAGGAAAGAGAGACGATAGTAGAAGGAGCTTACTACGTGAGATCAGCTTTAGGATTGTCTTCAGGAACAAAGTGTGTGTCCTCTTCACCAGCATGGAGAAACTACTTCCCTTTCCCACAGGACCTTTGTTCTTGTCGTAGATCCCCTCTGTTTCTATTTCTACCAAGACTGAGCTTGAAATGCTGTGCTCAATAAGAAAACCCCACAGTGTTCCCAAAAGACTATAGTAGAGAACTCTTCCATTTTCTTTCACAGAGGCATCACATTCTGGCCATTTTAGTGTACTGTCTCATTCCTTCAAGAAACCTCTCTGTAGTGAGATCTGTGATAACTCAAAACTACATGTTCTTAGTGAAGAGTGATGTTTGAGAGAAGAATCAATACTCTTGGGACCCAAGATGCACTACAAAAATTATTTCCAACCTCTTTTCTATGATAGAAATAAATAATCAGAAAATGATGCAAAAGGGGATTTCTCCACAATTTTTGCTTTGGTATGTATCCTTATTGAATAGAATCTCCAATACTATTGTTCCCTTTCGGCACTCTGTTATTGTTTAAGCATCATGAAAGCATTATTAAGGGGTAAGTAGTTTTAGCCATCACAGTACATTTTCTAGCTTTTGTCTGACAGCTGGGACTGTGGTTTGCAAACAGGATTTACTTATTTGAAAGCATTGCTGTTTGGCCACTCTTATTTTCTTCTTGAAAATAATAATGTAACATGTTGTATCTTTAAAACTTTGAAAACAAAATAGATCATATTAATAGCAAATTAGGGTCAAAATTAGTGAGAGCTAGGATTCATAAAATGAAGCATAGCCTTTTGGGGCTTAGGAAAAATCATTAGCTTTTGTGGTGTCCCTCAGGACGAGGGTCCACCAATGAGCTGACTGTCATCACAGATGTGAGTTCTCTTTGCAAATAATTTTATAAGACTTTGCATGTATTTCTATAAGACATAAACCCTCTGAGGCAATACAGGCCTGATTTGTTAGGGTTGCATTTATATCCCATGGTGTTTGCTAGTCTGAGGCTCGTGTAGCACCTAGTGTTCGGGGCCGTGTACACACAAGCCCATGATGTAGACGACATGTTGTGCTTAACATGAATTGATTCAGGGTGTATGTGGCACCGGCGGGGATGCGTCTTGTACTCGGTGTCTTTCCTGGATCCTTTGTAATACTGGATACAGGGGAGGGGGTGTCAGTGGTTGTTAAATAGTAACAGATAGTAAAATAATAAGGCTGTTGCTGTTATACCTTATTGTCGAGGGAATAATAGCAATAAGAATTGGCATATGCTTAATAGAGATTTTTTTTTGAGTATTTTAAATCCGCATTTGGTTTTAATCTAAAAAGAATAAACCGCAGATACAGGATGCTGACTGCAAACGAAAGAAACAGAACTAAATTAAGTTGGGGAGGTCAAGCGTCAGCGACCTTCTTGTCTTCAAGTACAACCAGTGGCAGACAGAAACATAATCTCAGAGGAACTAGTCTGGCATGCCCAAGAGGAAAGAGAAGAGAACATATTTTGGTAAAAGAAACAAGAAAAGAAACCGTTGGGAGTGAAGAGATGCTTAATGGAGAGAGTGAAAGCTAGGGGTTTGTTTCCTGAAGGAAGGTGGAGATGAAGGCTGGCAAAATGGCTTAGTCGATAAAGGGATTTGCCAGCAAACCTTATGACCTGAGTTTGACTCCCAGAACAGACTCCTTCAGAGTGTCTCTTAATGTTCACTTATGTGCAATGGCATGGCTGCCCAGAAAACAATAGATAAATAAAGAGAAAGGAGAAAGAGAAAAAGATGAAAAGACAGAGGAAGAGGGATAAAATACACTCTAAATCAAAACAAAAAATCATCCTTACAATTTGAAACCGAAAATCTAGGCAGAAAAGGTAGGATTAACTGCTATCTGCAGCTTTGATTTTAGAAAATCCTAAGTCAAGGAACTAAGCATAGTTTACTTTAAAAATAATTACTGGGGGGGATGGAGAAAGAACCATCTCATTGCTCTTCCAAAGATCCTGAGTCCAATTCCCAGCATCCAATTATGGCAACTCAACTATCTGATACTGCCTTATGGGGTACATGAAGACAAGGTATTCATATATATAAAATACATAAATAAATTTTAAAAACTTACTGTTATCATTATTTATTATTGTCATTTAATGTGCATAAATGTTTTGCTTGCACATACGTCTATGTACCACAGGCATTCCCCTGTGCTTGGAGACCAGAAGAGGATGCCAGGTCCCCTGGAAATGGAGTTTCAGAAGATGGTGAGCTTCCAGGTGGATTCAGGAAAGCAAACCTTGGTCCTGCATAAGAGCAACCTGTGTTCTTAACCGCTGACCCAGCTCTCTAGCTCTGAAGTGCGGCCTGGGCCTAAGAAAAGTTGCGCTCTGAGCTTGATAACTGGTTATATGATATCCTGGGTGTCGCTATGACTGAGAGAATCTGATACCATGAGTTGGCCTGGTTCCAGATCATAAGGGTGGGTAAAATAAGAAAATCACTGGGTGGGAGGAGTTGGCATAAAGTAGGTGAGCAAAGGAAACACTGGCCACGCTAGCAAATAAAGCAAAGAGCTGAGAATAATCTACTGTGAGAGAAAAGATGAGTTACTGTAATAATGTATTATTGCAATAAAAAGTACAGATTAAATTAATTTTGTAGCTGAATCTGAGAACAATATTGGTATCTAAAATAAAGATGTACATTATTCAAGATCAAGGAGATGTAATAATGACACAGTCAAAAGTTTAAACAATAAAGTGATAGTTGCTAAGAGAAGAGGCATGCTTTCTACAAATAACTATTCTAATATCTTAACATGTATTAATTTGTTACTATAACCCAAGGATTTATATATAATTATTGTACTTTTAACTGTGAAGGGGAAATTTAAATACAGTATTAAAGTACTTGACCCAAAGTCAAATAACCTGGAGACAGCTGTGAATGCCATAGAATACAGAGAGAAAACAAAAACAAAAACAAAAACCAAAAAAAAAAAAAAAAACTTCAGAAAGTAGATGGGATTGACTTCTGCATTAGCTTTTGCACAGAGAAATGGTGTTCTATGAACTAAACGATAGTGCTTATTGGACAAAAAAGCAAAAAAGAGCCAAAAAGACAAAATTAATAAAAAATGACGTTAGAATAAAAAACAGCATTTGAGAGCTTCCAGCATTTGTCATGTTAAAAATGAAATCAGATATGACAAGGAAATGCTAAAACAAAGCAAAGCAAAACAAAACAAAAAACACTCCCACCAACTCACACATGCAACACAAAACTTAGAGTTCATTTTGTGTTGACCAACTATTTCTGGGCAGGAGGTCTGCCCTCATTGTGGCAGATATATTCACTGGAGAAAACTGATTTTTTTTTCTTTGCCAGCAGGTATTATTTGCATACAGCATCTTGATTAGGGATGGGAGTATACAAAATAGTGCAATGTTCAACATGTGAGAATCACAACTGACACTTAAAAATAGCTTATACTACCACAGATTAATTATACAAAATAAGGTTCATTATGATATTTTCATATGCATTGACATATGTGCATCTACACACATATAATACAGCTTGAGTGTTTTCACCCCTGTGGTGCACACTAGCACCCCTTGCTTCTCCACTTCCCCCTTTATTATTTTTAATAGGTTCCCCTCTTGCTTTCACAACTAATCTTCTCTTGTTTCATATAGAAGAGAAAAAAAATCTTAAGGTATCTGAGTATGGCTTATTTTGCTTAACATAGCAATCTCCAGTTCTACCCGTTATCCTATAAGTTATGTGATTTCATCCTTTAAGTTTTTTATGCTTTTACATTTAAGTAGTGTGTTTGTGAACACATGAATGTGTGTGTCTACACATGTACCTGTGTGCCACTGTACAAATGCAGCAGTCAGAGGCCCTGAGAGGCTGCCCATGATCCAATAAATGGTACCATATCCATGCACCCATTGGCAGCACTAAGTGGAGTCAGTGAGTATAAAAACAAAACACATGAAATTTGGAGGGAACTGTGAGGGGGTAAGTGAAGAATTTGGGGTAGGGAATGGAGGTAGATCTGTTAAAAACACATGATATGCATGAATACATTTCTCAAAAATATTAAAAATAAATTATAAAACAATAAAAGAAAAGAAGAAAAGAAATCCAAAAAAAAAGGGTTTTGCCTGTTTTTGTTGTGCTGGTAACTTCACCTTCTCTGTTGTCATCTTGTGGATGACCCCTGTTGATCCTGCTTGCTCATGACATTCCTTGCTGGCTTTAGAACTCATACACTTTGCCCTTCCAATGTGGACCGACAACCATTGACTGCACAGGCCTTCATCATCAGACTGGACTGCCGAGGTTTCCTGCCTTATGAACTGAGCAGCGCTCATGTTCTTCGTCTCTTAGGGTGAAGACAACCAACTACTCAGCCCATGTGCCAATATGCTGTCCCATCTACTCTCTTGCTCTATCACTCCCTAACTTGTATCGTAAGTTGTTCACATCTTTGTTGGCTTTATTCTTGGGTTGTTTTATTGGGGTGTGGCTTTATTGTGAGTGAGATTGATTTTCTTGTTTCTTTCTCATTCATTTTGTTAGCCTATGTAATTGGATTGCTCTTGCATCTTACAGCATTGCTAGAAGTGTTTGTCAGATTGTGAGGCTTCCGGTTGATCACTTAGAGTCCTTTCCATATATGATTGTGTCACTCACAGAAATTTTTTTCTGATTTGTATCATTTTCAATTTTTCCTTTCACCCACTGCTTTAGCTGAGATTTCAGTTGCTGTAGTGAGTAACAGTAGTGATGTGGAAGAATCTTGAATAATTCCTGATTTTGGAAGACATGCTTTCCCGTTCTCTACATTCATAATAAGGTAGAATATCGGTTTGCTATGCCTGCACTTTATATGAGGCTTGATTATTCTTATGTTACTAATTTTTTTTTCTCATGGCATTTATCATGAAGAAATGTTGAATTTTGTCCAACACTTTACTGTATCAATTTTATTATTTGCCACCCCTTGATTCTATGTATATGATGTGTTTCTTCTATTACATGATGTGCTCTAAACAATCCTTGAATTCCTGAAATGAAACCAACTTGATCATAGCTCAACATTCACATATTTCTGTGTCTAGTGTTGATATCAAGATCATATGATCTTTTAAATGTGTTATTAAATGTGCAAGTTTTTTGAGTTTTCAAAACTTTTCACATTTTTAATGCTTAGTAAATACATAATGCCTTTAGAACAAGTGTTCATAGTAAGTACTCATCAGAAAATAAACTGAACAACTTTATATGAACATGATGTTGTATGTAAACAGTCAAACACATGGAACAGAGAAATAGATTAATATTCTAAAGGGACCACAGAGAAAGACATTCTATTCTCTACTATGGTGCAGACAATTAAAGTTGACATTGCTCTTCTTATCTGAAATGGGATAAACCATGAATTAAAGTTTAAGCATTAAACCATAAGACCTTTAAAATTAAACAAAGAAGTAAAATTAATCTCTTGTTTGTTTGTTTGTTTGTTTTAAAAATCAGACAGATTGGAATTTGTAGGTTGAAAAAACTCAATATATTGGTGCCTTTGTTTAGAGGTCAAAATTTTCAGGCTGACCCAAAGGACTGGAAGGATACAAGGATACAATGCAATTCTACTCAAATAGTAAGTGATAGGAAGTCCAGGATTATGTCAATCCTGGGATCATGGGTTAACATATTTGTGTTCAGATCAGAATTTGTACAATTTTTCAGATGCTGTTGTTGTGAGTACTTTATAAATGCTGGAATATCCATGTAAACCTAGTGCCACTAGGGTCATTGTCAAAACTTTTTCTTCTTACAACCTTACTAGTTGCCACCTGAGTATTTTCAACCATTATTTATAAGATGAAGAAATATGACATAATCTTAGCAAACAAAAAAATGTTTCTATGATAAGATCACTATGAGAAGTGAACAAAACATTAAAGGTAAACCTTGTGAGTGTTGGCCGTAGGGGCAATGCTGAAAGGCCAGTCTGGAGGGCTTATTCACTCAGTTTAATGAAAATCAACCCCAAATCCTCATTAGGGTCCCCTTCACCCAAGCCTCTGGCCATCATAATGGTATGTTCTTCCTGTTTCTGAATATGGCATCGTTAGATGCCTTCTGTAAGTGAATTGGGTGGCAACTGTGGCTGGCTGATTTCTGTGGCTAGTGTTGATATCAATTCATCTGTCAGTGCTCCTTTGTCAGTGCTCCTTTGACAGTGCTCCTCTGGGTTGTTCCCACCACATTGTGGTTGTGAATGTTGCTGCAGTGGAACGGGGAGTGTTGATAACTGTTTAGGGCCATGATTCAGGTGTGTTTAATTTCAAATGTGATCTTTTAAAAACTTAACTAGTTCAATCATTATTCTAGGAAGCTTTAGAACTATGTATAGATGCCAAGGACTAGAAACTTTCTTTATTTCTATTTTTATATTCACGATAAGATAAACAGGACCCTTTATCTTTTAGAAGGTTTATAGCATATGTGAAAATCTACAGTATCAGTTCTGAAGATGTTTAAGTTTCAAGTGCAGGGGGATTTTACAACCTTAGGGACTGTCTCTGACATGAACTCAGTGGCTGGATGTTTGATCACATCCCCATGATGGGGGAGCAGCCTGACCAAGCCACAGAGGAAGACAATGCAGCCAGTCCTGATGAGAACTGATAGGTTAGGGTTAGAGGGAAGGAGAGGAGGACCTCCCCTATCAGTGGACTTGGGGAGGGGCATGGGAGGAGATGAGAGAGGGAGGGGTGATTGGGAGGGAATGAGAGAGGGGGCTACAGCAGGGATACAAAGTGAATAAACTGTAATTTATAAAAAATAAATAAATAAATTAAAAAGCAATATTGCAATTCTTAAGGTAACATGCCTTCTGTAAATATGTTTAATTTATTAGATTCATAAAAGTTGTTAGAATGTCCCCAAAGTTTGACCACTCAAGTATAAATACACTTCTTGGGCATACAATATATCAAGTACATTAAATTTACAAGAATGGAATCCTCATATTGAGAACAATTTAACAAACCATTTTGTTCATGAGAGACTTGTTTGGGCAGTTTTAATCTGTTCTACCTCAATTAATTTAATTCCAAGACAAAAGCAAATAAAAGAAACTACTATTTGCATATGAGAAATAGTCGATAGTACCATATACTGCCAGGTGTTGTAGTTTACAACTTTGATCAACTGAATTTTAGTTTAAGAAGAAATCTATTGAAGATGTGGTGTCACATATATATACAAATTTTCTTCCTTTCCTTTTTCCCTCTTGAAAAGTTTAGTTCTAAAGCCAAGGAATAGTCCAGGTTTCTACAAGTGTGGGGTAGGTAGTGAGAGGTAATGGTATCCACAATGGGAGTCTAAACCTGAGCAGAGTGAAGGTACAATAGTTGTGGGATGGGGTATTCTAGGAAGTAAGGACAGCACCTCAGTATGGTGAAGACTCAGCAGACACAGGCTGTCAGACACAAAGCCAAAAAAGAAGGGCTCTCATGAGATGATGCAAGCTGGGCCCAGAGTGTCAGCTCAGGGGGTTGATGGAGATGTGTACTGCAGAGCAGCAGGGATGCTGGTGGGAGTTGGTGATGTCCAGTGCAATTTATCACATAAACGAACCTGCTAATTCTATGGAAAACTGTGTCCAACACAGAACCGTAAGCACAAAGAGAACCTGTGAGGTGAGCCTCAGCGTTTAGGCTTGGGAGGAAAGCGACACTCACGGTTTTCTAGATTGGTTGTCAGAGAGAACTCTCTCTCTATGGATATCAGCGAGACCTTGGTGAGGAAAGCAGGGGTGCAGACTTCGTGTGGACCAAAAGAACCTAATGGAGAGCCCGTGCAGTTCTAGACTGTGATAGGCAGTTTCCATCTGGTCTTTACTCCTGCCTTCCTTACTGGCCACGGTCAGGCAGATTAAGCAGTAGGGAAAGAAATGTGGTTGCCAAGAGAGGAGAGGACAAATTGGAACCCACAAGTCCAATTGCCATCCATGTCTCATTGGGGTCAATATCCACAATGAAAATAGAGTTTGAGTATGAGAAACATTTGATGACCATATACCTCCAGATGTTACAATTTACAGCTTTAACTAATTGAATGTTAGCATACCTCATCTTGAACAAATTTCTTCTTTGTCCTACACATATACAAACTTTCTTCCTTTTCTTTTACCCTCTTGAGAAGGTCAGCTCTAAAGAGTCTAATAATCCAGGTTTTAAGAATAAGTATGGGGTAGGTAATGACAGATGTGATAGGTAGCCAGAATGGGAGTCCAAACATGAGAAGCGTGAAGATACAATGTTTATGGAATGGGGGCTATCAGAAGGCCAGATGTGCACCAGGCCCGGAAGAAAAAAGAGCTGGAAGTACTGATGTTAGCTCACGTCAACATGACGAGGAAGCAGATTTGTGAGAACATTTGTTGGCTAAGGTAGCATCCTAAAATCACCCTGGTCCTTGGACCACAACCACGACTGCTATTTATTTCCTGCCATCTTGACCTTGCTTCAGGTTCTCTTGTGGCCAGTGCTAGCTCAGAACTACGCAGGGAACTGAGGTTCAAATTAAGCTAATGTGAAATAGTACAAGGTCACCTTGGTCACAGAAAAAAAAAATCACTTGCTGTGGCTTTCCTAGCAGATGCCACTCTTTTATTTTTTTGAGATATATTTTATTTTTATTAATTATAGTTTATTCACTTTGTAGCCCATCTGTAACTCCCTCCTTCTCCCCTCCCAATCTCACCCTCCCTACCTCTTTTCTACCCATGTTCCTCCCCCAGTCCACTGATAGGGAGGTCCTCCTCCCCTTCCATCTGATCCTGGTCTATCAGTTCTCATCAGGAGTGGCTGCATTGTCTTCCTCTGTGGCCTGTTAAGGCTGCTCCCTCTCAGGCAGAGGTGATCAAAGAGCCTGCCACTGAGTTCATGTCAGAGACAGTCCCTGTTCCCATTATTAGGGAACCCACTGGACACTGAGCTGCTGCCATGGGCTACATCTGTGCAGGGGTTATAGGTTATCTCCATGACACTCTTAATCATCAGGAACTGCATAGGTAATAGATGTGCTGAGAACACACACCCCTGATGAGATTGCTGGGAGAACCAAACTTGTGATGTGATAGTCCCGTCAAGGATTCGCAGGCAAAAACTGTTCATGAGGAAAGGCCTCAAAAACTGAAATGAATACTCTTGAGGAAACTCGTCTATAAGATTAAAATAACACGGCAATATTACAGCTGATAAGAAGAGGTAGAAACTATTTCCAGTTGAAGTGACTTAAAAGAAATGACAGCAATACAGGTCGTAATTGTTATTTGGATTTTTTTCTTCCACAAAGAGTATTTTGTAGTAATGAAGAAAGCTTGAAAATGGTCTAGTTTAAGTACTAATAAACACATTAATTTTCTGAATTGATGATGGTGTTGTGGTCATAAAAATATATGTTTATAAAAAACAACCCTAAAATGCTGATTTAGTTTGGTAATCTGGTCTAATTTTTACTGAAAATGTATCCTTGGTACTTGACTTTGACAAATTTTTATAACATTTAAGATTTTTTGTAATTTCAGCAAGTATACAAAATAAAAATGAAGCAATGATAGCGAGCTCAGACACTCACTGCATGTACCATATACCAAACACCTATGTATATTGCTTTATGTTTAGGACAGTTATTACCTTTTTACACCAAGGCAACAAGATAATAAATTCCCAGTGTCATATCCCAGTGAATGTGGATATACATATGAACTCAATTTGTCATTAGAGTCTAAGCTTTTTTTTAGTCATATAGAAATATTCAGAAATTTTATATTAGATGGCCAAGCGAGAAGACACAGTCTTTATTAAAGAATGAATATTAGCAAGGGAGAAAAAAGAATCACGACATATCAAGGAAGGACCCAGAAGACAAAAGTTATTCACATTGTTTGCGGGTTACTAATTGATAGAAAACAGGGTGTAAAACCATTTACCAAAAATTAATGTATTTTGTTGTATAAATCCAAGGGAATATTCATGTAGATATTTTAAACTAGTGAGATGGCTGGAGAGACACTGCAGAGAGTGAAGGTGCTTGCCTCACAAGCCTGACAACTCAAGTTCCATCCCCGGAGTCAACAGTTTGAGAGAGAAAACTGACTCCAGAATGTTGTCCGTTACCTTCCACAAGCACGCTGTGGCATGCACAAGCCGGCCCTACCTATTCGTACCTCCCCACACCTGTACACACCCACACACACACCCACACACACACCCACACACACACACACACACACCCATACACACACACACACACCCATACACACACACACACACACATACACACACACACACACACACACACATACCCATACACACACACACACACACACACACACACACACACACACACACACACAATTCTAAAAGTTTAAAAGTTACCAAAGTGGCTGAAACAATTGAAAATTGAAAAACAGACTATGGAAAAATGTACTAATTGTAAAGTGTACTTGAAAAGATACATATCACTTTCAGGATGAAAACAAAAGCAAACAATTAAAAGTCTAACAGAATATATTCAATAAAGACTAACAGAAAATGTTCATGGAGAAAGTTTTAGAGTAATATTGAAAGACAATAAACTAGTCTCATAAAATTGAGCAATATGCCATACTGATATATGATAAAAGAATACCAGAAAAGAATCTATAAAACTTTCAAACCAATCTTTACATGAAAGTATGATAACAGGTAATGAAACTAGTTATCCAAACCAGGAATCCATTGATAAACAGACATATGGAGAAATTTATGAAGACATTTATGATACACTTGACAGGGCTCTGTTTGAAACACCATACCGTGTATAAGCTCAACTATTGTACCAAGTGTCCACTGGAATTAATAAAAACTAAACAGACACTAGTATATATGTTTTATATGAACATAAATATATACTTACTGCATGTCTATGGCATATGTACAGTAATCCTCCATAAATAACACATGCATATTCTATGTGAAGTCAGAATGCACATTTATATCATAAATGTCTAAATGTATATTTGTTATTATAAAATTAGATATTTTGTTGCACTATATATTAGAGACATATACAATATCATGCATCTGTATTCTATTATGTATTTGTGATTATTTCTTCTCTATCCTAGTACTTTTATTAACACATATATATGTGTGTACATGCCTGAACACATATATATGCATACATGCACAAACACATGTGCGTGTGTGTGGTCCCTATTCTGTAATGTAATATACAGCAGTGAACTCAGGGCTTTAACAAACTCCAAAAATTCTAATTATTTCAATATGTTTGTATTTCAAGCTAAATGCTATAATGAGTCACAATGTTAGAAAAAAAAATTAAATTTCATGAAGCATGAAGCTATAGTGAGCCAGAACAGATTTATCGTGAAGTAGGAAATTCTTCTTCCAACCTTCATGTGGCCTGGATATCTGTGTTTGTGCAGTTCAGAGTAGCGCAGCGTGCCTCTGCTCTCCACCACACCCTCCAGGAGAGACATAGAGGCTTCTAGCCCTGAGTTCCTCGAGCCTGCTAAGTGCCCTACTCCTGCTCTGATGGTGCCTTCTCTATGTCGATCAGTGTTTACACCCCCAGTTACCACTGAACAGCAGTGGCCTACAGTATCCAGTACCTTCAACGACCTGCACTCCTGGCTGAACCAGTTGCCTGTGTGTGTGTTAGGCTAACCCATAGGTGTGTGTTTGTGCGTTCTGTGCTGTCTGCACACTAGCAGCATTGCCCAGACATGCATTTTTCAGAATGCGTCTCTCAATGATCCGGCTCTCGTTCTCCCATAAAAGAAATCTAATTATAGACCAATGTGAAAGAACGGCTGATTCACTTAATATTGGAGGGAAGTGTTTTGATCTCTAGGGGGAAAAAAAAGCAGAAATAGATCTTGACCTCATACTATGCACAGAATGTATGGATTTTTAACTGAATGTAAAAGAGAGCATTATATTTCTGGAAGGAACTGGGATGAACAATCTTAATGATTTAGGAGTGAAGGAATAATTTCTGCAGCTCTCAAAATCTATAAGGAGAAAAGCGGGAAAACATGACTACACTAAAATTAAGGATGTTTTGGATATCAAAACACCACGCATACATATGCACAAGCTATCTACGTCAGTGTACGCACAAATATTCACAAGCAAATCTGAGTAAAACGAGCAGCTGCATTCTCTGTTCTATCCTTTCCCTTACTTAGCTAGGTTGGTTGTTTGTCTTGGGACAGGATCATACTCTGTAGCCCAGGCTAGCCTAGAACTATGTAGTCCAGCCACTCTGAAGCCATCATGCCTGGCTTCTCCTTTTATTCTTCAAGCATTTCTATCTTTAAAATCATTTCTAAATAGAAGTATTTTAAAAGACAACATAGAGCCGAGTGTGGCACACACACACTTGGAATACCAGCTTGGGAGGCCGAGACAGAAGGAATGCCCCATGGCCTAGAACAGCCTAAACTTCACACTGAGCCCCTGCCTCTCCCCCATCATTCCACCCTCCCAAAAGTGAGGAAAACATATGGACAGGCAATCCCCTGGAAGGAGAAACAAAACGATCACAAATGTCTGACAACATCAGTTTAAGCCACAATGGAGTTCTGAAGGGATTGAAAGGAGACAGCTTTGTCTTCATTCCTCTCATAGAAATCCCATGGTTAAAAACAAACAAACAAACAAACAAACAAAAAACAATCAAAAGTGATGGGAATGTGGAAGTCGCATTGGAGAAACTGGTCCCAGTGAGCTGACAGTTTGAAGTACAAGAATAACGCAAATCATTGACAGACACAGCGGCCCAGACAGCAACCCAAAACAAGAGCAGTGGTTTCAAAAAGGAAATGCTGCCTCTCAGGGTCTGCTGGAATCTGTCTCAGGCTCTGCGGGCTCCGCCTCTTTCTTCAGCACCTGGTCTAGGCAGGGCGGGCACACACCCTGCAGGGCTGGCCGAGGTGCTGGATCTGCCAGTCAGACAGACAGATCCGCCTCAGATAACAGCGTGGAAGCCGGTGAGTCAGCGCCACGCGGGTTGACTGTTTCCAAATATACAGACCTTTGTTTGCCAGGGCCAAGTTTTACACCAGACTCTTTCAACATGCATGGTGGCAAAGGATCAAAATCACTCCTGCTGTGACATTTGGCCAGAGCGATGAGAGGCGGGATTTGAATGTGGAAGCTTGATTAAAATAATACCTTTCATCATCACTGTTTGCTTTTGATATTCTGAGTGCAGAGTGGAAAACAGCAGAAAGTATTGTTCTTGCAGGAGTGGCTCTCATGACTCAATCCTGAAAATGTTCTCTGACACCTTAAAGTTTGCCCTCTGTGACAGTTTCTCCCTGGAACATGGAAGGTACTACCACACTGTCATTGCAACAGCCTTCGGCCAGGACAGAAGACACCCCCGTTGTCCTTGTTTCAACCAGTTAAATGACATTTGTGGTTGAACATTGAAATCGTGTACCTGTCCACTTGATTTCTATTTATGCCTAAGCTTGCTTGCATGCATGGTTTTCTGGGGGTAATTTTATTAAAACAAACTTATACAAAGTGTTATGCCAATATTGGCTGCTCATTTCTGTCAATCATTTCTTTTAATCTCAAAATTTATTGAGTGTAAAAAAGGTGGCTCATCGTGACCCCAGAACTGGATATAATATCAGCTACCATTTATTGAACATTTATTATGTGCCACACATTGTTCTGACAGTTTTATGAGAATTACTTCATTTATTCACTCCAAGAACTCCGTGAGGTAAATGCTGTTATCCCATTTTACAGGTGAAGAAACTGTGGCAAAGGTCAGAGCTAGTAAGTGAAAGATCTAAGATCAAAACCTGCAGTGTCCAGCTTGAGAGGAAGCAGTTTTAATCCCATAGGGTTCTGTGTCTTCTGAGCACCAATGGTATTTCATGTCATCGTAAGTATGCATGAGGTTTTTATTGCCATATAAAAATTGTACATCTTTGTGGAGCGCAGCCTGATAGCTTGATATGAGTATGCAGCGTGCTGCAATCAAGCCAGGACAAGTGGCATTTCCTGTCGCATAGGCATATTGCATTGTGAAACCGGGATTCCAGGTCTTTATAAAATACACAACAAATTGTCGGTTATAGTCACCCTACCGTGCCTTAAGACACGTGCATTATTCCTGTGAAACTGTGCCTCTGGGTATGGTGGACTGTTAGCAGAGGACCACAGCACATAACTGTCTTCAAAAGTAGATGTTTGCACAGTGACCATTTACTAGCATTGAGCCTCCTGCTTCCTGTCATCACTGTTGGCTTCAGTATGAAACAATGGAGCTGGAGATGAATACATCAGCAATAACTCAGGGACTCAAAAATAGCTACGGGATAGAGTTTCAAAATGGAAGCAGGGTGGTAGAGTCGAGTGTTTGCGGAAGTGAACAGACAGATTAAAACATATCTATATTGTAAAACAAACAAACAAATAGCTCGACCTTGGGAGGCATAGGTTTCTGGTATTGTGTCAAATGTTCATTCTAGAACTCAGCATTGTATGCCTGTCCTCCTATCCAGGGCTCCTGTTTCTCCTTTCAGTTCCTGTAGGGAATAATGGATGGTTTTTCAGGGCTCCTTTACCTCTTCATGACGTTATCTTGTTCGCTTCGTTTTTAAGGGCAAGAACAGAGCAGATGTTCTTTCTGAGAAAGCTTTGAGCTTCAAAGTTGTCATCAGACTCTGATCAATCCATCTTAACAGGAAAATAGCAACCTAAAACCTAAAAGATAAATTATTGCCAACAGCTCCCTTTTTATCCTCAATAGTGTCTATAGAAGACTGGGTCAGAGGCCTCTCCTGTGCCCAGAAGAGTTCAGAATCATATATTATCACCACGATGGTGTTTATAAAAGGCAGCTTACTGGTTTGTTCTCTGTGTGTCTTCAAACTAAACTAGCGCCTCCCAAGGCCGCAGATAGCAGCAACACTTATGCGTTTTAAAAGGATTAATTTTAGATTGTGTGTATATGTGCTTGGAATTGGCCAATGGGTTGGTTTGCACAAGTGAATGCAGTGCCCCTGACATCAAAATTAAAGGACAAAAACAAAGGACCTTGGCTGAATTCCCAGCCTAGGTTCTCTGCAAGAGCAGTATATTCTCTTAAACACAGAGCCATTTCTCCAGTCTCTGGCTACTTATTTATTTAAAGATCATTTTAATCTTCTAGTAAAGCATAGACTTTCTAGCATGCAGAGTGTCATCAGCAAATATTGTGGTGGTGGTGGAGTCTACAATTTCTCCATTTACAGAGGACTCTCATAATAGTAGTCCATCTGAGCAACCTTCTGTTGGGATGGACACCTCGTGAGCCCTGCTCTTAGCTATGGTTTTCAGATGGGGCAGGACCACATCAGGTCATCCTTGGATATCTTGGATATGAGTTGGTCTCTGTGCCTGGGCACCTACAGAGTGAAAGAGAGATGGAGAACTAAGGCAGAAGCTCCAGTACGCATCGAGTAAGCATGTAAGCTAAAATGGTCCTCTTCGAATGCCGTGTAAAGTGAAATGTTGTTTGATGCATTATTATTGACAATTTGCAATTTTATAAGATTTGAAAAAAAAGTCACCTCATGTGGAGAAAGGTTTCAATTATTACTGTAATATGTCTCTATAATTTTTCATGAAATGCTGGTAGTTTAACATTTAAATAAAGTAACTGAAATGCATAATAACTAGAATCAAACGTGGATTCTATTGCTGATGCCTCAGAAAGGAGACTGTGCCTAAAAGGGAAGGAAAGTTACTCTTAAAATGAAAAAGAAATAATGCAAACCATGAGCTTAATGGGGAAGTAGAGACGTGCAATAATCGTCATGACCATGCTTAAAGTACAGTTCGTAGAGTTTTTCAAATTGACAATTAGTACCAGGCAAGCAAAAACCAATATACTTAATAAGCAAGCTACTGTATGATACACAGGGATTAAATATTTAATAGCAGTTTCATTAAGAACTTTTGCATTGTATACTTTTCTTATATTTTGTAAATCTTACATGCTGCAAATGGGATGGGAAGAGCCACCTTCTCCCACTAAAAAGAAAAAGTGTACTTTAAGGTTTGTCGAGAACATAAGATTGTTTTGGCTGAGCAGAGGCTGGCTGTAGTGGTGCTCCATTTCTTTTGATCTGATATGTGAGTGTGTGCCTGCATGCTCATAGGAATGAGACTGTGTCAAGGATAGATGTGCGTGTGAATGCATGGCTGTGAGAACATGTGCTCATGTCACTGAACTTATGCGGAAGCAGCCAACAGAAAGCTCGGAACAGCCAACAGTGTGAATACGCAGAAGCCTCGCTCCTTCACTCTTGCTCTTCACATGTCATCCAACTCTGTCAATTTCCATTTCCCCATATACATGTTGAGAAAAGATAGAGTCTAGTCACGATGCCTCTACAGAATGTAAGGTAATGCATTCTACATCGTAAGGACATGATAAAGAATAGCCATGATCATCATTGTTGTTATTATTCACTCATATTTGGATAAGTGCCTGGTAAGACACAGGAAGAGCAGTTCCAAATAAAATACCTCCTGAACATCACGGCCACAGGTAGGCACTAGGATGGTCGTCTAGTGCGGTATGTATGTAGAAACCCTTGGGTCTGGTAGCACCTCTGCGATGTCTCTGTCACTTTGTCCACGTTGTTCCTGTTGAGCCAAAGCCTGGGCTGAGTTAGGGACTGACTCCTGTGCACTGAGCCAGAACAAGGATTAAATGCAGCCAAGCACAGGTTTCCCTTTAGTTTCTCTTTCTTTGTGCATTTATAGAGTGAGGTTTTCATGTGTGTGTAAATGTGTTCATGTGGGTGTGGCTACATGTGGGTACGGTTGAAGACCAGAGGTCTAGGTCAGGTGTTTTCCTCTGCTATGCTCCCCCTTAGTTTTGGGGGCAGATGATCTTGCTGAGTCTGGGGCTCACCAATTCACTCTATTTGTTGGTCAGTTAGCTGTGAGCTCAGCCTGCCTCCCCCTGTCCTTGAGTTGCAGATACTTGCCAAAATGCCATTTATGTGTGTGATGGGATCAGAACGCAGGTCCTCATGCGTGTGTGACAAAAACTTACTGGCAGAGCCATCTCTCCAGTCCCTCAAGCACCAGTTCTAAGCTTTAACATGAATGTGCATATGTATGTGTATATATACACACAGATACAGAGATAGATAAACAGATGATAGATAGATGACATACATAGATATAGATAGATGATAGATAGATAGATAGATAGATAGATAGATAGATAGATAGAGAAAGATAGATAGAGATATTTTAATTAGCATGCAAGAAAGAGACCAGGGATAACAGCGATAGCTTTCCATGCAAGAAAAATGCATTACTTATTACAAAGGGCGTGCTTTATTAACTACTGAGTTTCCAGTGCATACCGGAAACTCAGTCAGTGTTTATTACACTGAACTGATCTTCTTTGAGTGGAAATACTATGTAAAAACATGAGTAGGGAAGGCACAATCAAGTCCATGGGAATTTTTTTTTTTATCACAACGAGTTTGTGATAATCTGTGTGGCTTCCTCTCAGTGAAGGAAGCTGAAATTAACATTATGTAAAAAGGCAAAAAAGTTCTTGATAAGCCTTGGTTAACTGTATCGTGTAGCAGCAAGATAGGGAGAAAACACAGAGGCACGAATTCATTTTCTATTTGAACAAGGAACATTTGCTAAATATTCATCTGAAAATTGTTGGCTGATTCCTTTAGTGTTGATAAATACATCTAAAATTAAAATGATGGATTCCATTTAGTCAAAAAGTCCCATATTGTGTCCTTTGATGAGCACAGCTGTAATGCGTTGATATGTTAATTACTCCATAATGTTTTCCTTTTTACCTGTTGTTAACGACCAAGGCCACAACTAAGTAGAAACATTACAGCATATTCCATCATATGGTAATGTGGTATTGTTCTTAATTTCTGGTGACTATACCCTGAATGTGTGTTGGAGGAGGAATTGTTACTTTTACTATGATGCTCCTGAATGAACTGCGAGTGATCTCATGTGCAGAATCTGTGGGTGTGTCTGCTTGGTGAACAAAGAAATCTAGATGGCACACAATGGCCTCTTGGTTGACTAGCACACACCCTTGGCTTTATTGAGCTTTCAGGAGTGGGTCTGGGAATACACAGAGGAAGCTCATAAAGCATGATACAGTCTATGCTGAGCCTGGCATCGTGTGCTACCAACTTCCTCCCACTGACGCCCACGTAGTCTGCAGTGACGTTGTGCAGCAATTTCAGCACCAGAAAGAAAGTCTGGTGTAGGATCTGAAAGAATGGCCTGGAATTAAGACTGTCGGCTTTTCCACCTACCTGAGACATTGGATTCACATGTAAGGTTGTGTCTGTTCCTCATGGTTTAAATGAGCTGGAAATAAAGCATGCCTTGGCCTTTGATATCCCTAATGACATTTTCTGGTCTACCTTCCGTAACTCTTTCCCATCTTTCCCGTATGTAAATGACACCAGGAGATCCATGAGAACCCACTGTTACTTGGCCCTCTGCTAACAGAGGCTTCTGCCAAGCGTTGACTACTTCTTCCAGTGTGTGTGAAACCAAACACAGCTGTGCTGACAACTAAGATGCTTGCAGCTTTCAAAGGCCTAAAAAGTTGAAAAAAAATTGGTCTATTTCATTAACCAGGATTCTGGGTCATGGTGCTGAAGAAAGTGTTTGTTACTGGACCATAAAAGTGCTACGTCTGCTTAAAACAAAACAAAACAAAGCAAAACAAACAAACAAAATGGTGGCTTGGGTGTACATTAATGGCAAAAATCCCAAGGGCAGAGGTGGAAAGTACTTTCAGTTGAACCCTCCAATAAGAGTGAAGTATTGTGTGGTTTCACTAACAGTCGGTGCAATGAAACATGACTGTAAAATCAGTCTCACAGAGATAAATTGTCTAGCTCAGAAACAGAGCATGGAGTGGAGACATAAAATTCCAATCAAACCAAAACACTTGCACACGCAGAATGGCCCAACTCTAATCTGATCTTACAGACATACAGAAGACACAGAGAAGCATCTCTGACACCCAGAGGAGCATAGCAAAGGGCAGCCAGTCATGGCATGGCTCAGGCTAACCAACTTACTGTTAATGGTCAACAAGGAAGAATTCACAAAGTGCATGTCCTCTGTGATTTTTTTTTTCCTGTCCCAGAATGAAGCATCGGCTGCTGACTTAAAGGTCCATTAGTGATCACTGAAGGTAAAACTTCTGGGGTGACAGCTCCCTACTCCTTCTTGAGAAATTGTTTCTCTCCTTTGGGATCTGCTTACAGAACTTTTGATAAAAATATTAAAATTCTATCTAGATGTACAATGTTTTAATGCAAATTTTTAACCATAAAACCAAACGCTCCATTCAGTTAAATTAATAGAATTACAAAAAGATGTAATGATAGCAATTAAGTCTTGAAAATGCAAATTTTATAGTCAAGGACAATTACCTCATTTATAGTATATTGGAGTGGTGCCAGATGAAGGTAATTCAGAGCCCCAGCTCAGTTACACCATGATAGATATCACCATTTCATTAGTACAACAAAGATGGGCAAGAAGTTAGACAATACATAAAAAAGAACTGGAGAGTATTTGACCTTTCTAGTGTAACTAGAAGCAGAATTTATTCACTAATTTATCAAGCAGTTAATGAGTACCAATTATCTAAAATATTAGTGATATATTTTCTTCTGCCTTAGCAGGAAAAGAAAAAAAAATAATAAAAGAGTACTTTATTTTCATCATCTGATAAGGACTGGTTTGTAGAGATCAGTTTGGTTTCAAATCAGGCTCGATATTGGATGCTAGAGAGGATATCCACGCTAAGATGACCTATTGAATTATTATTACTTTTTTTTTTTTTTTTTTGGACTGATACCAAGATTCCCTGCAAAAGAACAATGAATTTTCACTCATCACTGCCTCTCTGTCTTTGGAGTCATGTTTAAGGAATTGTTGATTTAATCGAATGAACCACCTGCGGATTCTGTGATATGGCACTAGTTATGTTTGTTGATGTACTATTCTACTGTTCTAGGCGATGCTCCATATTTGAAAGTCATACCCTGTCTACTACTCACTGGTGAAGCATCCAGAACTTTTACCCTTTCCAACCAACCCTAAACAAAACATTTTCTTTAAAGCCACAGAGAAATGTAGCTCAAAGTGCAGACTTCGCAAACATGTGTGCTTGTCTTCTCAGTGCAATCTTTTCTGCATTTACTCCTTTAAAATACTGACACTGTTCTCCAACTCTTGTTTTCCCCTCCAGAGGGCACTAGATCACACACCTGCCAATGAGCAAGCATCAAAACTAAGACCTACTTGGTGCTATTAAAATCTTCCCTTCGGATATAGCCTTTCTAGGTCAGATAGGGCACTGGAGAGATGGCTCAAGGTTCAGAACACTTGAGCCCTTGTAGAGGATTCGGTTGGGTTTGGTTATGAGCATCAACGTCAACTTTGACTCCAGGGCAATCCAGGTTCTCTTCTTGCCTGCAAAGACTCCTGCATACACGTGGTATACATATACTCACATAGGCCATTCATCCATTCATCCATCCGTCCGTCGGTCCATCCACACATACATACATACATACATACATACATACATACATACATACATACATACATACATAAGCAATCTTTTTAAAACATCAAAAAAAAGTTTTGAAGATAAACATTTTTCAAAGTAGGAGTTATGGCAATTGCCAGATTTCACAGAGTTCTCTTCCATCCATGTTATAAATACAAAGGTAGCAAAGACTGCAAGAAAGCATTTATTATTGCTTGCATCTTCTCTTGGGGATGTCTTGATGTAAGGAATAAACTTTTGTTTATCACTTTCAAAAAAAATATCTTTCCTTCGGTCATTAGGGAGAAAAACAAGTCCTGTCTGATAGAGTCAGTTACTACAAGAAGAAGGAACATGGTTGTCTACTGAGTTTTCCCAGTCCGAAGGAATGCAGAGCATTCTGGTAGCCTAGGAAGCTGTCTGACCTTGTACAAACAGATTATCTTACTGCTCCCATTCCCTCATCTATACTATGGGTACAAAAATAAAGCGAAGATATCCATAGAAAGACATTAGAACAAAGAATGGCTACAGCACATTTGCAAGGAGTATCCGCTACTGCTATTATTTTCTTTCAGCTTTTTTTTTTTTTTTCAGCATATAATCTCAAAGAAAGCTTCTGCACTCTTTCCCCTAGGATCTTCTTCTTAATCCGGATGATTCAAGTAAGCAAGGCTTTCATGAACTCTCTGGAGAAATGAGACTCTTTCTTAAGGATAGAGACTGACTCGGTGCTCTTTCAAAGAAGCTGATGCCATCCATGTCATAGACTTCAGAGCAGAAAGCATCATCCTTTCTAAGACTGTGACATGACTTTGTAGCTTGCATCCTTAATCATTCTTAAGAACAATTCCTGTATTCCAAGCATCTGGAGGTGATTTCTGTGAAAAGCTATAGAAAAATAACACACACACACACACACACACACACACACACACACACACACACACTACCACCATCACCATCGCCCTGCACACCACACAAATAAAGAGGAGACATGCAGACCTACAGTATACACAAGGCTTTGTGCTAGTTCGGACAGGAAGGCCCAAATGTTAAAGGTTCGCCCTAACCTGCAGTGTTACAGAAGTTGATGGGTCATCAGTCATTAGGGATGTGACCTCGAAGGAGAAACTGGCACTCAGGTCTCTTCCTATCTGCTCTTCTCTTCCTCATCTCCGTGACGTGATCTGCATCATTCTCTCATAGACTCCTAGCCTTATCACAGTTCCCTGTTGCAGGCACAAAGCCTGTGGGGGCATCCAACTGTGGACTGAGACCCAGGCATCCAGGAGGCAGGTTAAACTTCTCCTTCTTTTGAGTTTCTCAGACATACTCCTCCGTTGACAGAAACTTGAGTAACACAGTACTAGATACAGTGATAGTCCGTAAGGATTTTGCCCTTAGAATTTTCATAATGATATGGTGAAATTCAACATTTTTTTCTAGTACCAGTGGCCATGTCTTTGAAGAACCAATTGCTTTTTCAGTTAGCTAGTAGCATGAGAATTTTTCCCAGGTATCCACCCTGTTGTTGGTGGGAGTGACATTCAACCCAATTTCTCCTCATATATATGTAAATTTATTGAGATTGATGATAAACATTTAGCTACAATGTTTCAAAGGAGCCATGTTAGTAATATTCTGAAATGCATGTTCCAACTTTTAAATTGTCAAAACGTCATTACTGAAGAAACACCATAGGAAACCACCTGAATCCTTGGTTATAGAGTCCTACAAATAAATATTTAATAAATAAAAATGCCTAGAGAGATGTCCCTAGCATCTTACCAGATGAGGTAGTGTAATGAGGTGAGATTGATATCGCTGTGGCAAACACATGGTTACATATTTATTTGAATTCACTTATTTGAAGAGCAGTAGGAATTTATTAGTGACTCAACTGACAGCCTGCACCCCTCTGATAGATGCCACTGTTCTTCGAAAGCCCAGTTAGGCTGAAATCAACAGACAACTCTCTGCTTGGGTTCTACTTCTAAAATGGCCAGACACTCAAGCACCTTGTAAGAGCATTCAATCTATTTGAATGGAAGTACAGGGATGATTTAATCATTACTAATGAACAAATGGGCTCATGGCATGTTAGATAATTAGATAATGCAGCCTAATGATCCAATCAGCTGTATGTGAGTATAGTGTCTCAAGGCCTATGCCATCTGTAGAGCTGCATTTCTAACGTACATACATGACAGTTGATTTATCTGTGTTTCCCTTTTGCAATTGTGAGCCGTCATGAGTTAATAATCTTATTCTCCTACTACCATGATACAGTAAGAAGGTAAGGCTTCATTTCTCATTCAAAGAGACAAATAATCAGATATTCTGACTTGAAATGACCACCTATGCAAAGCTGTCTAATTTCTTCAGAAAAAAAAAATGTAACAAAAACAAGAAACAAAGGGTTGTTTGATACCCTCACTGCTTTGTCTTTCTTGTAAAGTTCCCATCTGTGATCATAATGGGATATTGATTAGTTTGGATACCATACAAAACTGAATTGCATTTCTTGGTGGAGCACTAAAGGTCACAGCTTGATTACTCAATAACTTTTCAAGTACAAGAAATGCTATTTAAAAGTATGCTTGAATGACTAGGCTGCACCATAAGAGGAAAATGATACCGTCTCATAAACAGAGCTTCTAAATCATCACACTGTCTTTCATTTACATTTAAAATTCTGTAATGTTTTATAATGCTAGAATAAAGAACATGAAATTAAATTGTAAATATGATATTTACCCTCCGTGTGGTATCTGATTTAGGAGATGCATACGTCACTAGATTTGCTAGGCATTAGCAGAGTTTCTTCCTGGGATAATCACTTACATATTAGCATTTGTTTAGTGTGATCATAGACGTAAGAGCTTTTGTTTTATACTGTAGGAAAAAAGGTAAGAATTTAAACTATAGAAAGAAGAGAACACCTATAATTCTGTGATTATGGTTAAATTCTGTTTTTTTAATCTTTTGTGCTACAGAAGCAATATAAATTTTACTGGAAGTGAGTGGAGTACCTGCAGATGAATAAGAAGTATGATGTGTGTTCATATGTGTTTGTGTTGTATATGTGTGTGTGTGTGAGAGAGAGAGAAGATGATGATGATGAAATACATTATTTTGTATTATAACCTAAAAAAAATCTAGAGTCACATAAGTAAATGATTGGTGGGCTGAGTTTCTTTTGTTTTGGTTCTTGATATTCCAACATCTCTAATTGTTGGAGGTTTATAGTGATTCAGGTCCCTTGAGCCTTGTGACACTGTTATTTTATGTAATTCTCTTGCTGGACAGAGCAGAAAAGTTAAATAAAACTCTTCATTTATGTAGTCAAATTTTCTTCAACAAAAGTTTTCACTTTTGATTAATTTATTGTTTATACGAGCCAAAAAGTTTACTTTGGTCATTTATAAGATGGCATCTGTGACAGTTGAGGCATAGCTTTTGTCTTAATGCAATTGTTGGTATTAGTCTCAAGAAAAGGCTCAGTTTGTAAGATTTAATGGGGAAGATGCAACATGCTCCCGCTGATACTCACGTGTGTGCAGTGTGGAAAGGCCCAACTAGGGTTGGATCAGAAGCACACACAGAAAGAACTGACAGAGTACACAGAGAATGGGTGTGCTTCCACACCTGATGGAATCCAGAGGATAGGAGTAACATGTGGAAAAACCTCAGTTAGGTGTTAAAAGCTTAGTCAAGGACCATCCGAATGTAAATCAAAGAAATAGGCTAGGTCAGTGTGTCCAGGTAAAAAGAACATGCTAAAAAGGAGGCCAGCTATAAAGAGTGTGAGGGCTCCCATAAATGGTTAACCAGGTAAACCTTCATCTGGTGTGGCGTGTGAAGCCAATCATAGGCACACTCACACAGAGGAGCATTGCCACAACATTCTGAAAAGCTAGCGTATTATACGAGTGCACTGAAAAGCTGCAGAATAAGGTTGAGTAGACGTTATCTCTGCTACTTTGTAAGGATCTTAAAATACAGACATAAGTGGACTAAGAATAAATTCAAAGGCAGATCCATTAACAAGCTACTGCATAGTTTTAAGAAAGAGTAAAAAGTCCTTAACTAGATATTTTGAGATCTGCTGATAGAAAGGGAAATGTTTTTTTTTAATTGCAAAATACACTCATCAATTCAAAGTGTTGATTAATAACATTAAAAACTAGGAAGATGTAGGAGTCAAGACTATCTCTCAAGATTTCGTATTTGCCTGATGCTGTAAGACACACCAATTACAACAGCAAGTACATGGAAGCTATTTCATTTTGATTTTATAATTTTAAAGTATTAATAGAGCCCTTTAAATAGTTATATCAGGAAGACAGCTGGATGGGATGATATATATCTCAAGGAGTGATTCTGTTTGAGGGTCTAAATAAGGTTTTATCTACATAGAAGTAATAGCCAAATCTAGGGGTTTATCCTGGTTGAAGGTAAGATAGAAATTAACTGGGCTGAGGAAATGCCTTGTTTGTAAATGGCATGGAAAAGGGAAGGGACACGTGCAGGAATAATGGAAAGAATGATGGAGGTAGACTGTTCACTGTGAGATCAACGGCATCTTCCTAAGGAGATTTAACCAAGAGAGTTGGATAAACATGCAGAGCTAGTGAGAAGAGCTCCAGTTGCTTGCTCAGTCTGAGAACTCCACTGTCACTGACTCACAAAACTGTAGTGACTGGAACCAGCACTGCTATGTTTCCTGAGGGCCAGAATGCAAAGGGCAAAGGATCTTAAATACAGAATTCCTCTTCTTTTGTCTTTGAGAGTTTAAATGGAATAGAGGATGGAGAAAAAACAGTCTTAGAGAGGAGCACAAGGCCAGGGAACAGTGACATTTGCATTGCTGGTTTGTTCTCTTAGCATGAGTCATATTCCAGCCTGAACATACATGTTAAAAAGCGAGATAGATGAGCAAGAGGTTTGACTGTAAGTTCTGTAAGATAAATAAATCAGTATTATAGAGAAGATTTGCCACTCTGTACTTGGTGGCAAATCTAGAACCAGAGTTGTGATTTATAGATGGAGAAGAACACACCTGTTCTTCTAAAATTAGCATTTTAATCAGCTTGGACAGTTGGGTATAAAATCAACTAAGGGGCCAGGAGTACAGAAGGTGACATTGGACTTGAAGAGGAAGGAAACCCTGCCTTTTTTAAATTGCTAAGCTCCACAATCAATGTTTACCTATTGCAAGAAGATTAGCACAACATAACGAGGTTGGTGTGTGTGTGTGTGTGTGTGTGTGTGCGCGCGCCCATAAAGTACTTCTCTTGGCCCTTGCTTTACATCTTATCTGAGACTATGTGATTTAATTTCATTAATATATAGCATTATTAACTATACGTCTAGAGAAGACGTACAGGTGAAAGTTGTCCATGTTGGTCTTCTATTGCTGTCAATAGCCACCATGACCAAGACATCTTATAAAAGAAGGTACTTAGCTGAGGATTTGTTTAGAGTTTTGAAGGGTTCGTCCATGAGATCATGGCAGGAAGCATGGCAGCAGGCACACAGGCGTGCTGGGCAGTAGCTGACCGCTTGCATCCTATCTACAAGCTAAAGTGAGAGAGGGAGAGAGAGAGAGAGATTGTGAGAGAGAGGAGTGGAGAGGGAGAGGGAGAGAGGGAGAGGGAGAGAGGGAGAGGGAGAGTGGGAGAGGGGAGGCCAGGTGTGGGCTTCTGAAATCTCTAAGTCCACCGTGTGACACATCTTCCCCAACAAGGCCACACGTCCTAAACCTTCCCAAACAGAAAACAAACTAGGGACCAAACTTTCAAATAACACAAGCTGATAGAGGCTATGGTCATTCAAACTACCCCTAAAATGTATTCTTAAAATATCAACTTTTATAAAATAAGACATTTAAAACACCCTAAAGGCAATTTCTGGCATTTGTTTGTTTGCTTTGTGTGTTTCTGTGTGTGTGTGTGTGTGTGTGTGTGTGTGTGTGTGTGCAAGTGTGTGTATGTGTTGCCTACTGTTTATTTTATTGTTTCTAATACTGAACTCTGATCCTGGTGAATTACTCCTAAAGAACTGAAGCTTCAATAGTAGATTGCTGCAAAGATTAATCAGGCATCGAAAGCCAGCAGTCCGTGTGCAATGATGAGAACAAGGAAAGGTACTCAGAGATCTTCACTGAAGTTAATGTGCTTCTTACCACTGTCGCTGAGTACATCTGACCCCAGAGTCAGAATAACACTGGGCCTTTAACCATGAATTTCAGATCTTGGTCCAAAATGGATATTAACATGGGAGTTTGGCAAACTTCAAGAGCCAGAGTTTCCATACAAGACTCACTGTGAAGACTAGAATAAGTCCTTGACTTCCAAACATTCCATCCAACGCTGTCCATCTTGAGACAAAGGCTTGAGCTATAACCTAGAGAGCAGAGACTCCTTGTAAACAGTCGATGCATCATCGTTAGCAGACTTTATGTTTGTGGCTTTTTATTTAATATTCTGAATGACACAAAGGCAAGGCAGGTTTAGTTCATCCCATCTCCTCACTTAACACCATTCAATTTCCTGAAGTTAGGAACTCTGTCCAGAATGATCTAGAAGAGTGAACAGAACTTGATGTAACTACTTAATATATTCCCTTTGTTTCTTCTCAAACTGGCATAGCCATATGTTTTGGAATCCAGAAAATAATTCCTTTATAGGATTTTTAACTAATGTTATAAAGTATGAAAATAATTCAGGAACGTGTTTTCATAATAGCTTCAACTTAGAAATAGCCCCTAGTATGTGCTGGTTAGTTTTTGTCAGTTCAACACAAGTTAGTCACCTGGGCAAGTGTATGGGGCATTTCTTGATTCATGATTATGTGTGAGAGCCCAGTCCACTGATGGCAGAGCTAACCCTGGGCAGATGGCTCTGAGTCTTATAAGAAAAGGAGCTGAGCAAGCCATGAGGGCAAGCCAGGAAGTAGGGCTCTTCTGTGCTCTCTGGTTTAGTTCCTGCTTTCAGGTTCCTCACATGAGCTCCCACCCTCACTTCCCTTGATGCTAGACAGTGATATTAAAAGTATAAGACAAATAACTCTCTTTTTACCCAGAATTCCTTGGTCATAGTGTTTATCATAGCAACAGGAAAGCAAACTAGACTAATTAATTCGTGTGTACACTCAGACTCACTACAAATCAAAGAATTCTAGTTCCTATTTTGTTTTGACAATGTCTTTCCAGGTTTTATCATTAGAATGTTGTAATGATTCTCTCTATATATCATGATATCCTGTGATATTTTTTCTCATTTTTGCTGGCATATAACTGACTCTCCTTTTTAAAAGCTTTTGAGTTGAAGAATTTAGTCGTTCAGCAGAATTTCTTTTAAAGTGGTTGTAAATATTTCAAGTCATTTTTATAAATGAGATAGTCCCATATAATGATATATACTATTTTTTTTACCTTAATGGAGATAGATCCCAAGGCCTTACACAGCTAAGCAAGTTCTGTGTAACTGAGCTACAACTTCACTTTTTTAATTAACAAACTCTCTCTCTTCCTCCCTCCCTTTCAGGCACACCCATTTAAACGCAATATTTTTATTAATTATTTTATAATTACACACATGTATATAATATGTTTGGTCATATTCACCTCCTACTTCT
Source organism: Psammomys obesus (assembly GCF_907164565.1). NCBI lineage: Eukaryota > Metazoa > Chordata > Mammalia > Rodentia > Muridae > Psammomys > Psammomys obesus. Next base: position 5,611,398 of record NW_026596162.1, read on the forward strand.
CTCCCCAATTTCTTCCAGATTTTAAGGCGAAGTTTCATGAACCTGTGCGGATGGCACTTGAACTCCTTCTGTGACACAAGCCTTCTGCTTCAGCCTCCTTAACTGAGATTGCAGGCATGTTTGAGTATTTTTTATTTCATGTCCACATGTGAATTTCAGTTTGCCTTATATAGCATAGCATAGCTTAGCTCTGTTATACCTACATAGGTACCTACAAAATCTCCGGACTCTTTGAGGAGAGAGTGTCCAATCAATGCCTTTCATCTAGGGAGCTCTATTCTCCCTGCAAATGACATCAACTTGTAGCCAGATCTCTCTCCTAAACAGACTCCACATGTGGACCTTGATATTGGAATGTGAAGCCATCTTACTCACATCTGAGTAATTACATTTGACAAATAAATCATCGAGAAAAATCTTCTTAGCATAACTATATTATAATGTGAATAGTATCAGTTTTTATTGTTACAGTGTAATGTCAATTTGGAAAAATATTGTTCTCTTTAGCTTAATGATTTTCAAAATGTCTGTATTTACAGCATCAGCTTTTCTTTTTGTTGGAGAATTATCAGACTACTTATTAAAGAGTATTTATGAATTTACCGTTTCAGTTGGACCATGAACTCACTCGGAATAGAGGTTGCATTTTTTTCTTGCCGTTGATGATACTTCAGTAAATCAAAAGGACACAAACAGTTCTCTTTCTCACCCTTAGAATTCTAGCCTAGTGAATCCTAAAGAGTTTGCATGATGTGTGCCTCCCCACGCAGAGGCAGGGCTATCTCCTGAGGATGTCAAGAGCTAAGAACAGAGGAGGCTACACCATAAACAGAAAGAACAGAGAGAAATCAAGCCTGGCTACATCCATCAACTCTGCTCAAGGATAAATGAAGTGAAAACCAGAGAAGTAACACACGTTTGATCACTGCAGAGAGGGCACAGGAAACCACTAATACGAGGTTCCAAATCAAGTAAGTCTAGTAACAAGAAAATGGCGACGTGCAGAGCTCAGACTGAAAGAGTCAAGAAAACTGAGTGCCTATAGATGGGGCACTGGCAGCGTATTTGAAGAAAGCTGCTTGTGTGGATTATATGAAAAAACATCATAGATAAGTTGTAAGTATGCTTGTGCACACACACACACACACACACACACACACACGAAAATGTTGACATGGAAGAAACTATGATTCCCTGAACATAATACTATAAATCAGACCAATCACCACAGTTCATGGGACCTTAGATGTGATTCTTTATCTTAGAATTTTAGGAAGTGTCTACCATACTGAGGACAATGCCCAAATAACTTCCTCAGGACATTTTGTGAGTTCAGCCGGGTTAATGTCCTAAAGATTTGCTGGAGGAAGTGTTGGGAATTCCAGTACGGCTTGAATAATGGGTGGTAGAGCTTTCAGAGGAATGATAAAGAGTGTATATCCTATACACAGCTCCACGGTGGGCAGAGATGAGGAAACACGCCAAACAGCTTTCCTAAAGAAATGAAGAAGACTTTGGGAATTGGCTATTCTGTGTAAAGTTGAAATTCCAAATATTCTTATTAAACCAAGAAAGTACAGAATCCCAGGCCAGTGAGTACAGGTGTTTGTGATTAGTGGTCCCCTTTCTCATTGCACTACTCTAAAAACCTGCATTGCTTTAACATCACAGAACCTATCCTGAGTGGCTTACTTAGCTCCATAGATCAGCGATCCTCCTAGATCTTGTATCTTCTGGGCCTTTCGCCTAACATGAGCATTTGATGTCTCTTAAGTAGGTAATGGGATTACTATGGTTTGAAATGGCCCCTTTGGGACAACCTGTATGCAGTTTCCTGTTTCCTGTCAGTATGGTTTAACCTAGGCTGTGATGAGAAGGGTTACCACAGGTTTGGATATTTAGAAGCAAGCCTCATTTTGTTGCACTGAAGTGGTGCTATCACAACTGAGAATGCAGAGAGCAGGCTGTTTTCCCCGAGAAGCTCTGCAAAGCTTCCTTTTGTCAAGGGCTTCTATCATTTTCAAGTGACTTCTGGACATATTAAGTCTGTGGAAACGGTGTGCCTTTATGATGAGGACTCTGGACTAGGCTTCCCCACCAACTCTTATTTGCTGGGTTTTGCGTTCTTTCTTCTCGCAGTGCTTTAACAAGCAGAGAATTATTCTCAATTAATGGTAGCCAATCACTACAGTGGGGAATATGCACTTAGAGAATTATGACAAATCGCCACATACCATGAGATCAGAGTATACAAATTACACCAGAAGCACAAAGTAGTTATGCTTGATTGGAGCAATTAAATGCTTTCTTAAAAAAGAAAAAAAAAAAAAAGAAAAAGAAAACCTCCAGTGACAATATTTTAGAAAATGGCTTTTTAATCATCTGTAGAACTGCAAAAATTACTGTTTCCTAACACTTTTAAAGAGCACCCTGGTTAGAATTAACTGTAACATTCTCACATGGCCACAAGATTCTGCACCCCCTAACACACACAAAACCTATTTACTTTAAACCTATTTTTAATCACACACTTTAACTCATTATTGTTTTGAGTGAAATGATAACATAATTTTTAGGGATAGAATATGAGGCACTTGATACTTCCAGATGAACGAGGACTGCCTCTACCACAGCTCCGCCCTGACGTGCTTTCTAACCACAGATCCAGGGGCAGCTTGACCAAGGGACCTTGAACTGAAATTGCCGAACCTGTAAGCAAATAATCCGCTCCTCTTTGTCTTAATTGATTGTCTCAGTTTATCACAGGGGTGGAAAGCGAACAAGCACAGTGCGTATTCCTTACCTTTTTTGTCTAAGCAATATTCTTTGAAGAGATGGAGAGTCAACAAACCTGATTCGGTTGTAGAAAGAAAAGCTCTTTTGCTCATCAAAAAAAACATTTCCTGCGACACTGCCATTATACAATGAAAATCAAATGTTGTGGGATTAAAATAGCTCCCTGTTCCCCTCAATGTCTCTGAGACAAGGACTTGTCCCGACAAATAGAAGTTACAGCAAGAGTTATTTTGGATTACTCCATTGATTCCTTCTCTGTCAGCATTCTCAGAACCTGCAGCTTTTCATTTGAGCCCAGGCTCCCATTAGAAAACCGGGAAGACATCCATTTGGCCATATCCAGGTGGGTCATTGATTCAAAGCAGAACTAGAGAAATTTCCAAAACGAATGACTTCTACCATTATAAATAAAGACGACTGATCAAATTAAATCACCGTGATATCTTTATCTGCTACATCCAGGAATCAAAATCAGGGTTGGTCTCATTGTTAGGGAGTCAAAGCTCAGACAGAATTTATAAAATGGCAAGTGACTACATCATCTGTAAATCCTCAGCTCCATCTTCCATTTCTCATTTGCATATTTAATTGTCTCCAGTAAGACCTCTTTGCAGCAGAAATAGAAAGACGGCATGTGTGAGCGCCCTGATGTGTGTTATCATCTGAAATCCACACAGGGTCCATGCCTACCTGCTGTGCTTAATTTCAGTATACATTTCTATGATTAATTCTGTTTTTCTCCAGTACATCAAACTGTTCTAAGTCATTTATGTTTTGCATATTGTGCTGTGGATTAAAGGAAACTTAGGATTCCTAACTAACAACTCAGCTGTTCTTCAGATTTGAATTCTAAAGACCTTCCAACTAACAGCAGAACTCTTTACCTGAGACTCACAGTCCAACACATGAACACGTTCAGATGTCCTCAAGACAATTCAAGGAAAAGCAAACCTGACTGGAAAAATTGCTCAGGTGTTTATATTATATGGCAACAATTTTAGTATTTTTTTGAAATATATAAAAAAGGCTCTTGCAATATGAACAGTACTTAAAAATTTGTGAACAGTAGCAATCATAAGTATTTTCATAAGCATTTAAGGCTTCCTGGAAAATGCTTTCTTTTTATCACTTCTTTGACAAGTACTGTCACATTTATTCATTTGATTATTTTGGCGGTGGTGAGGGTTGAACGAAATGCTAAGTTTGTTAAGGACAGGCTTTATGATAATACTATACTGTCAGCCTTTAAAAAAAAAAAACAAAAAACAAAAGACAAATATTTGTTCTTGAGATGAGGTCAAATGAAGTTGCCCAAGCTGGTTTTGAATCTCTCAGTAGCCTAGATAGGCTTTGAACTTGTGATCCTCCTGCTTCAGCCTCCCAAATAGCTAGGATCACATGTGTGAGTCATCAGCCCCGGTCATTGTGAAAATACCTATAATATTCATCACTACATCTTGCTTTCTAATAAATTGGCAAATACTTGTATTTTGATAACTTCAGTAACCAGTATCCTGAGTACTCCTCTGTATCTTATTTTGTATCGCAATATATATATGTATATATATACACACATATATATCCATATGCATATATATGTATATATTAAGAAACAATAATGTGTGTGTGTGTGTGTGTGTGTGTGTGTGTGTGTGTGTATTCAGAAGATGGATCCTTGGGCTTCACCAGATTGTTATCAAAACCCATGACTCAAAACTGGTCAACAACTTCTTCCAGGTTATATTAGAAATTTACATCAGTGGGTGATCTAGTCTCACAGTGGGAAAAAATCACTCTCAACTCCACCTAACTTTGAGTATATTGGAGTTTCATTGAAACTTGTTATGTTATCTATATTTTCCACAAATATTTTCACATTTCTTTCATGAGCATTTGTTGAACACTCAGTCTGCTTTTGCTTCTGAGCAAGGTACCAAGGTACACAAACGCAAAACAACTCATGTTCCCTGCTCTCAAAAGACATTTGCATTAAATCGAGTCAACTAGACTACAATTTAACACAACAACTGGAGAATTAGAGTTGCTCTAAAGACTCAGGTGCTAACAATAGGTGCCAAAGATGAGTTCAGAAAAATAAAAGGACAAGCATATGGACCCCAGATGTTGAGGGGGCTGGTGTGGCGTAGGCAGGCAGGGTTAGAGTTCCAGTAAACAAGGGAGAGGCAGCCCTCACTGCTAGACAGACAGGAGACACAAGAGCTGAACAGAAGCAGTCACACTCAGTGCCCTCATCCGGTTTGTTTTTATCAAAGGACTCACAGCAGCCCACCATGCTAATGCCCAATTCAAATATGTCTCAAATGAAAATATAATACGTGAAGTTTTACTTTTTTTCCTAGGACAGCAGTTCTCAAACTGTGGGTTGTGACCCCTTTTAGGGTATTATATCAAATATCCCACATGTCAGATATTTACATCACGATTCATAACAGAAGCAAAATTACAGTTATGAAGTAACAACGGAATAACTTTACATTTGGGGATCACCTCAACAGGAGGAACTGAATTACAGGGTCATAGCATTAGGAAGGTCAAGAATCACTGTTCCAGGATGTATCCACAGAACAAGCATATAGCTTCTTCTATACAGTGGCTGCTGTAAATACTTGTTGAAATAAGGAAGAATGAGAAGTGATGCGGGAAGGAAGGATGGGGAAGAAAAGGATGAGAAAAGGGCAGAGGAGAGTTTGCATGTCCATGGGAACAGAGGGGCCCAAACCATCAGACTGAAGCAAAGTCTAGAAAGAGAAGCCAGAAGACACTGGAATGATCAGTGTTGATCATGCTCAAAAGTGAATCCATTTCCACAACTGGTCCTGTGACTCTTTGGATAGGAAAGCGACAGGGCGCTGTGGTAATGAAGTAATTTCATATTGAAGTGCCCAACACAGGGCACTTCCAGGTCTGGGAATACAGATGGGGAGCGCTCAAAAGAAGTCAGCTCTTTCTTTTTCACCTTTTCATGTTGTGATGGCTTAAACCTCATTTAATTATGGAAGCTGCTTCATTTGAAGTATTTGAATTTTTTTTTAATGCAAATAAAAGTCATGTCCTTAGAAAATCTTTACCCCATGGAGTCTTCATGCCTGGCTTGGGAGGCTTGTGCTGCATGCTTGCTTTTAGCTCCCAAATTTCCACAAGCGGTTCATTCAGCACTTGTTAGGAAACAGCCACCGTGATTAGCAGTTAGGAATGCCCAGTCTAGAGAGATTCAGCCTAAAAACATGTTGGAGTTGCAGAATGTGTAACATTTGTCTTATATGCCACTACCCTCATTCCCAAGACAGCTCTTTCTGCTGGGTTCTCAGCCACTTACCACCTTGAGGGAAGTTTCCATAGAACTACCACAAGATGCCTGTGCTATTCTCTCTTCTCAGTGTCAGGGCTTGGATTCTATAGGGCAAGTATTCAATTAACATCATTAAAAGGAAGAAAGGGAAAATGAATATATGGGTGAATTGGCTGGGCTGAGTGCCTATGTTTGTGTGTATGTAAAAATCATAGGTACTCTACTACATGATTTTTTTTTTTCATCTAAGTGCTTAAAATCAAGGGATAAATTGGAATTATAGTAATAACTCCAAAGTTTCTTTTTCACATTAGGTAATAAAAAATAATAATAATTTCTATCTTAAGCAGCTAAAGATAACATTTGTACATATCTATGGTGCAATATTTTTACCAGTATGATTTATGATATAGGGATAGTAATAGGTAGGTAGCATCTCAGTATAGGAAAATGTCATAAATTCAGAATCTAGAGGATCTAAATATATGCGCCAGTCCTATTGACTTTATCTCTTTTACCTTTATTGTTGCCACAGAAAAGGTATAAAACTGATATGTTTACATGGATGATGAGTGACTTTTTTTGAGATTCAAATGAGAGAAAGTGGAGCTTGTCATATAAAAGAAGAGAAACAATTGTTATTCATATTTTCCCAACATACTTGATAATAACCCTGGGCTGTGGGCAAAGATTAACCTTATCTGTGGCAGGACTGCATAAATAATTGTCATCCCATAGTTCCTGGAACACTGACCTGATGTTAGCTTTTTCTATTGTTCTATAACAGGACTTAAAAAAAAAAATCTCACCCAAGTCCCATATTTCTGGCCTTTTAAATGCACTGTACATCTTATTTCTAAGTATATAGTATCATTACCAAGCACATCGCACACATTGTTACGCAGGATGAAAGAGGAAAGTGTTTAGAATTCGTTGTGAAACTTGGAAACTCAAACCGAAGCCAGATTCTTGGGTGTGAGGACAGTGTGTCTTCCATAGAAAGCACGGGTGAGTTTATTGTCACCGTGATCTGCAGTTCTGATGGTGCAGCATTGGGGACAGTGAAGTTAATGAGGGAGAGTGCATGGATAGAGATTGTTTGTGGATTCCAGCATTCTGAAGATAACCACATCACATCATAACGCGTGATGGAACGTGACCATTGAATAGTATGTGGAGGGCTGGCGAGAGGGCTCAAGAGGTGACCTGCTTGCTGCCCAAGCAGGAGGGCCTGAGTTTGGATCTCAAACATTCTCACAAAAGCCTGGTGTGGCAGCACATGCTTGTAACTCCAGTGCTGGAGTTATTACACAGGCACAAGCAGATCCAGTGAGGTACAGGTGAAGCCAGACCCTCTGTCTTAAAATATAAAATGGAAAACAATATGGAAGGACCATGGAAGTTTACCTGTGGCCTTCACAAGAGTATGCACAGGGAAGCATACTGGCAGACACACATGTTCTCACATGCATGCTCCCTGAACACACACACACACACACACACACACACACACACACACACACACACGTACATATGGTTATAGCCCTTAGGCTAGAGCATGCATCTCTCAAACAGGGTGCCTTATTGCATGAAAGCTATTAATACACCAAAATGTGCTATTATTCCCACATCTTCAAAGTGCAAATTATCATGTAACCTTAGAAATGTTTAAAATAACAAAACAAATGTGCAAATCAAACAGATTTGCATTTCTCAGCCTGTCTTCCTTATCCATCCAGATGTGGTTGTGAATGCCCTTCAAGTGCACATACACACACACACACACACACACACACACGAGCATGTGTGGGTCGGGTACAGGAAAAATTTTAAAATGCCCATCTTCTCATGAGTGAAGGTTTTAGAATAGCAGATAGAGACCCATAGGGCTTGAATGTGAAGAGCTAAGGACTGCCTTAAAGCACAGGAAACACAACCAGCAGGGTGAAGGCCCTCAAGATTCCTGGCTTGTGAATGGTTCAGTGTCAATAAAGCACTTTGATAGCTGTCTTTAAAAACAAACAAAAAAAAAAAAACCCCTAATGTTTGCCAGTGTTTTCCCAGAAAGTTTCACTGAATACCTCCAGAAGCTAACAGAGGAGAAGGGTCAGTCGTCATCAGTGACATTGGGAAGGTGCTAAACGACTCTGGCATACAGCACAGTAAGTGCTAGAGAGAGGTGCTGGGTAGGGCCGCCACCAAGGCCACACCGGAAACTTCTGCCTTTCTCTGCTTTAGTGCGAAATGCTGTAGGAGCCATTTGCTCCCTAAGTGTCAGTCCCTATCCTAACCTGCACATTGGTGGGTTTCACGAGATAGAAGAACAGAATTCTCATACCTTCTCCTCAAAGATGCATCTTCCATGGAGAACACTTACCCCAAGATCCCAAACAGAAACGTTGCTGCTTCCTGGGTACCAGGGGAGAAACAAGGTGCTGTGTTCATAGTTCCCCTCAGGAATCTGTGAGTTTCTTTGTTTAGCCTCCTTTCAAAAAGCACCCTCGTTAAAGGACAACTCACTTATAAGTCAGCAGTATTGATCACTTGGGGAATTAGCTAGGAACATGCCCAAATGACAATCTCGCGTTATTTCCGGGGCGCTCCTCAAATCTGCAATGTTACAAATGAATAGGTCCTTCATTTGAAGGAAACAGCACCTATGAGAGCTTCTATCATCATCTGACCTACATGAAAGGAAGAATCATTCAGGCTGGGTTGCGATTTTGGTGAATTTGAGTGAAACCATCTCTGTCAGTAGATAATCTGACTGTCATTTTCTCTCAGCATGCAGGTTAGAACAGGAGAGTATGCGAACAGATTATTTGCTACACAGGTAAAGATTTTTAAGGGAAACAAAAGCATTCTCTCAGTGTTTCTTGAAACGCACATGTGGTTAAAATTCTGAACTATATAACTTTAATGCCTCACCCCGGAGGTCTGTTTCTAAGTTATTAATTTGCTATCATGTTTTTGGAGGAAGTTGTCAAGTTCAAGTTTTTTTTTTCTTTCTTCCATATCTGCAAAGTGTGCACACATTTGAATTATGACTTTCCTACAGGAACTAACAGCTGTATCTGCAAATCATGCATATAAATCAATTACCAAGGCCCTATGTACTATAAATGCATCCATTAATTAAACAATGTCAGATGCTATGAACCGTGAAGTTCATTACATCTTTAGCATTCAAAACCAAGGATTATTTGAAGAAGAAATACTAAGTTTACCTAATAGTTAATGAAATTATGGCGGATGGTTGCCAACATTCTTATTTTATGCCTAATTCGGTGTTTAAATGTTTATGAATAAAACACTAACTGCTGAAAGCATATACGTTGAAATGTAATTACTGGTAAGTTATAACGCACTTGAGGACTCATTATACCAGACTTGGGAGTTTCAAGATCACCAGTGTAACACACTCTCCAAAAAAACACCGAGTTTTTATGGGCCAAAAGCTGGAAAGACATAAATGCCGTTGAATTTGTCCTGACTGAGTGGAAATTTTGATGATCGCCGCGCTATGATTTATGAGTGTAACATTTTCCAGTCATTACGTGGTTGCGGTTCAGCATTGTGACATGATTTGCATATGTGAATATCCCAGCAAATTAGCTTCTGATGACTGCTGCATCTGCCTGGATAAAGAAGTCCTTATCTTTAACACAGAGCAGCGGCTGCTACAAAGAGACCTGGACGGAGGAGAATTGCTCCGTCCTGTTTCCCTTTGAAATCAATAGTCAGTGACTTTGACACACATGGGTTCAATTTCGGGGATAAATACATGCTCGAAATGAGTAGGTTTACACATCTGTAGACATTTTAATATCCCTTAAGTTGTCTGCTGCACAAAGACTTCCTGGATGGTTCAGAGAAGCCTGACACCTTTTCCCACACCCCTTAGTCTGGGCTTGGAAATCCCATGGCTCTCCCTCTGTCTGCCCCCAGTAAATTGCCTCTCGCAGCCTCCTACATCGAAACCATACTCACTTGTGGCTTAGGGAATAGGAACTCATATTAGTATATACATGTGTGTTTGCTATATGTCTGCACACATGCTACCAATATCCCAGGGTTGACCCGCTCTTATTAAGTCTACCAATTCTGTTTAGTTCTAAGAGCTAAATAAAATACTGCCGTCTCCCAATTAAAGAATCCTCGAAAAGGAACGATACTTTGACTTTATAAATGCATTCGAGTTTCCGAAGTCTCACGTTTCACAGATGCAGCCAGGCACTTTGGCGTATTGTAATTCCTTCACTGCAAATTCCGTACACCATGTATTGATCATATTTGCCCCCCGCCGCTCCCCTCCACTCTCACTTCTCCTCTTAATAATTTCTCCCAGATCCACCACTACACCACCCCTCCAATTTTGTGTAGGACGTAGGCCCATCCACATTCTATTAGGGGTCATGCCCTTAAACAAAACTGATCCTCCCTATCCTATAAGCCACCCAATGGCAACAGCTATTCAGCTAAGGTCCAGGCTTCGGAGCTCCTTCTCACCCAATGTGGAATGTTGAGAGGCTTGATCTTGCACGGGTTTCATGATGGCAATCGAGGTCCTGTCCTGCTCAGAAACACTGTCTCAATCTCCCTGAAGAAGCTAATAAAACCTTTGAGGGGAAAATAAAGGTTAGGTAAAGGTGTTTTTCCAAGTCTTTCTTCCCTGTTAGGTTATTGTCCAGCTATAAGTTCTCACTGTGCACCTATACCTGCCTTCAGATTTGCAATCCTCCTGCCTCCTTCTCACGAGCTTTGAGATTTACAAAGCTCTTGCCACCGCACAGCAAGTCTGGATGCCTTTAGTGTCTGAATGACTTACCATTTCACTTCTGACTTAGAATCTTATATTTGTTTTTGTTTATTTGTTTTGTTATTTTCCAGATACAGGCCTTGCCCTTTTCTTCTTCGTTTTATTGCTTCAAATATATAGATATAGATAGATATAGATATAGATATATTAGTAATTTCCTCCTGTTTTTATCACTACTTACAAACGCTGTTTCTTCTAGGTATTAACATTGTGGTCACAATTCTTAGAGGTTTAGATAACACTAATTTTTTGATACTTTGGGTTTGTGTTTTGTATTTTCTATAAATGCCTTTTCCCATCTGGACTTGTCATGAAACTCCTGGCATATATACAGACAAAGTCCTCTTCATGAGGAATGTTTTATCTTTCCACATGCTTGGGGCTAGTCATCAAAGCCTCACATAGAAAGATCTGTTATCCTTGGCCTGGTCATGAGAGACCAAAGAGCTGAAAAGTCTTGTATCTCTACTCTGGCCTTTGAGTGGAGACTTGAAGTTCACTAAGTCAATACTGCTCTCGAGTTAACACTATCCTAGCTACAAGTCCCAGAACATGCCAGAAGCAGCAAGAGTCACCTGTTTCTTGTCTCATGTAGTACTGCATCCAGAGTCAATGCAGAGTAGGATCAATGTTCTTTGCATGATGTCTCACTTGACCCTTTCTGATGACGGAGTAGTAATGCCTCCGCCTTCACTGCTTTCCCTGCAAAGTGTCACTGTGAAGCCCCCCTTTTTTTCTTTATTTCTTTTTTTTTCTCTTAAAGGTAAAGAGAAAAATCCAACATGGGCCTGACCCGGTTTCAGCCTCTACCCTGGGAGCCAAGTTTCCGTAAGAAGTCCTGCCTTCCTGCATCACCCTCCTCGGCATTACATAGAATCTGTCTTCTGTGAGCAAGCACTGTGACCTATGGATGTGTTTTTGCTGACACAAGCCTTCCCCAGACTTTAAAATCCAAGTTATTATCCCAACACAAATAATTTACATAGAGCGGATATAAATAGTCAGCAGACAAGTTTAAGGGAAGAGAGACATGTACAGGGTTTTAAACTAGTTGAGGTTATTGTACTTTGCTTTGCTTGGCTTTTTAAGAAAAACTTTAAAATTCTTAATCTTTAAGAAAACCATCTCCTGTTCACCCTGGGGAAGAAGACCACAGAAAACCCAAAACATAGCTGGTTATCAGTCTGGTACACATCTCTGCTGAGCCCATGTGGCCTAAATGAGTGCAGGTTTCTGTTTGTGGAAACCAAAGTCAACAGCACAACCAGGAAAATATCAAAGTTTGTGCTTGTTTTGGAAGGTTTCTTTATAAGGACATTTAGGGAATTTTACTTCTTAATAATGCAATCTTTAAAATAATGTAAACAATATTAATTGTGAGGTCATTAACATGCGTAAACTTTTAATAGTCACCTCATAAATTATTTTCAAAACCGTTGAAGAAATTCTCAAAGTGCTGTGAGTGGAGCATTCGGTTTTTGGTTCATGCAAGAGTCATGTTCAACAGTTGCCCGAGACCAACATTTGGCAAGACTCACAGCAGGCTCTTAATGGATCTGGTGGCAAAACATTTGAAGTGTTTAATCAGGTGACTTGTTTGAGGAAGAATTGCTAAGATCCCTACTGCCAGTCAAACACTGCTGTCTGTCAAGGCTGAATGACAGGTGAGGTTGCTATAAATCTGAGAGAACTGGGTTTCACCACCACCTGCAACCCAATTCTGAAAACTTCCTTACTAAAATCAGACCATGGAAAATTAGGACCCAAATCGCCACCACAAACCTTTATAACAGTTTGGATGGGGAATTTTCAGGTGTCTGACACATATGTGGAAATTTATAATATGCTTTATTTTTCAAGGATATAATTTTCTTCCATTTGGGAATGTCGAGTTGACATTATTTTTTTACAAGTACCAAAAACTGGAGCTTATGGACAATGGTTTACACGTTCAGTGTCCTCCACAGGCTCATGCTCGGGGTGCTTGTTTCCAAACTGGTGGTGATATTATGGGGACCTGTGGACTCTTTAGGAGATAGGATCCAGGTCTCTCAGAAGTATAACACTTGGGTTGAGCCTTTGATGGTTCCTATTGTATTCTCTGTCTCACGGTCTGTTATGATGTGAACACCCTTCCCTGACACATTAGAACTCTGAACCAGCATGTTTGTTTTTTTTTTCTGCCATGATGGATTATAAAACCTTCTGAAACTGTTAGTTAACACAGACCTTTTCTCTATGGTGTTTCTGTTGAACGCTGTGGTCCACAGTGATGAAAATGTACCCGACTCACAATATCTACTCTAAATAAATAACGAGTTAAGTGTGAAGCACATTATGTTTTATACTCAACTGATGTTATCTACTTGTTCAGAAAAAGTATTCATTGTGGTCCCACTTGTGGTTGAAAGACAACATTTTAACATAACATTCAAAATTGAAATTTTTATTCTAAAACATACCCTCTAAACCAAGCTAGAACTAAATTTTACATTTCACTGGGAAGAGTAAGTCACTGCTCCTGGGCAGAGCAGTTTGTCCCCTGTGCTAAGTCCGAAGCAGGTTTGGAATTTGAGATCCACCAGTGAATCCACCAAGCTAGACAGTGAAATCCCATCCAATAAAAATTTAAAAAGAAATTTTATGTTTTCTCCTTATGTGCATAAAATCTATAGTTTCCCTGAAGACTCCATTATGACCCCAGCAAAGGCCTTTCAGCAAGTGACGTGGTCCTTTCTATGCACTGAGGTAAAGCCCGTGGAACACTCTGGATGAGCAGTTATGAACAGCGACGTAGGGCTCAGCAGACAGCAGCTGGAGAGACGATGAAGGGCCCACTGTTGCGGAGGTTGTCAGTTTCTCCAAGCTGATGTGACTAAGGGTCATAGAGCAGATAAAAACCACGCATTTCCCCATAGGTTTGGATCCAAAAGGCAAAAATCATGGTGTTAGTAAATGTTGGTTCCTTCCAAGGGTGACCAGTGTCTGCTCCGTCTGCTCCTGTTAGTTTACCAGCAATGTTTGCCTTTCTTGGCATATCTGTCTTCAGTTCCCCATTCAAATAGCACCTCCCTGTGTGTATCCCCACACTTCCTTTCTGTCTGGTCACCAAGTCCTGTTAGACTAAAGACACACTATGCGTCAGCATAATACACTCAATCTAATGCTGTCTTCAGTGATGCTCAAAGGACATCCCATTCTGAAGTGGTACCCTACGTGTCTCTCAGATGTGGGCTTTAATACGATGATGTTGTTTTGGCATAGTTCAACTTTCCATAGCACTTGATTCTCAACTCCCGTGGTCATGGACAGTTTCTTTCAATGGAGTCTTAGGTTTCCCACTGTATGCATTGCACAGTTCACACTGGGTCGCTGGAGTATGTAGAGATTTAAATGGGACACCTCCATGTATGGTTAACAAAGCACATTCTGGTTATCATTAATGGTTGTAGTATAATAAATAGTCTTGTCAATAAGTGAATTTCCATGTGGTTGTAAATCTTGCATACACCTGACTTTTTAACTATGGAGGAAAGTGTATGACAACTTTAGTAAGAAGAAAACTGACGGGCAAAGTGCACCATAAAAAGGAACTGTAATTGTTAATGGTTATCACCTGTTTAAAAAGCATTCTGGATAAGTCACTGCATACTTAAGTATTAGTCTAGGAGACTTAGTGATAAAGTGTAATTTATGGTATACACAGAAAACTCACTACTGCTTATGTAAGAGTATCAAAACTAATAATTACAATCTTCCCATTGCATATTTTCAGAAAAATATGTGGCATATAGCTAATACTAATAGTCAAAAAATAAGATCAAATAGAGCTTGGAGCTTACTTTGTCAAAGATACAGATACAGTTCTCAGATTAAAATATGTTGAATATAGTATGATATTTTGTGAATTATATAGAAAAAGGCTATTAAAATAACAGAAGTCAGTAAAGCCTCCACGAGAAGCATCATTAGTTTTTCTTTGATAATTATCTATAACTGCATCAAAAATTATTAGCCAGAATGAAACAAATGCTCTCTGAAAAGTGAGCCCATGTGAATACTTATTGTGAGTAAATTAAACTGAAAAACCCTTGATTAAGCAATATACACCTAATTTCACACAAAAATGCTGATTTCTCCCTGAAGAACAACTATAGGCTCCATTACAATAGGATGATTACATATGAATATCAATTAACCAAAAACTGTATTTATATGAGGTCTCTGACTAGATTAAACAGCGTATAGCACCTTGTATATTTAAAAAGGAGATGAATTAACATCAGTGCTACATCTCAAACAACAACCGAGTGGGCAACCCTAAGCTCAGTTAAGTTCAGCCTGTGAATTTTTGTCCTTATAGCAGCCTTAGTTACACTCCTTCATGATACCAGTCTGTAGGTGGATGTTCACCTTCTAAGATGGGTGAGAAGTTGGTAAATTTCATAGTACATTTTTGCCAAGTGTGTGTGCTCACACACATGTACTGGAACACATGTGTGGGTGGGTGTGGCTTTCTTGATCATTCTCCACTTTATTTACTAACGCAGCCTCCTTCACTGAACCCAGAGCTACTTCTGAGCATGGTCTAACTAGCTCACTAGCCCTGTGGAATCCTGTGTCTACTTTCTAAGCAGTTAGGATGCCACACCCCCACAGGTCCCTGAGTGTCAGGAACTTGAACTTTAGTCCTTAAGCTTAAATGTAAAGCACTGTATCTACTTGGCCAACTCTCTAGCTCATTGTTATATTTTTAAAAAGAATTTTTAGCTAAGAGGCATGAAATGTACAAAAGTGAAAGAAAAAGCAAGCAAGAAAGAAAGCAGCAAGGAAGGAAGAAAGAAAGAAAGAAAGAGAGAGAAAGAGGAAGGAAGAAAGGAAGGAAGGAAGGAAGAAGGAAGGAAGGAAGGAAAGAAAGAAAGAAAGAAAGAAAGAAAGAAAGAAAGAAAGAAAGAAAGAAAGAAAGAAAGAAAGAAAAAAAGAAAGAAAAATGTGGTCCAAAGCAGTAATAACCAGAGAGCATGCTTCCCAGTGTGAATACTGAAAGGGTACAGGAATGCCTGCTTAATAACTTAATAAGCTTCCTGGACACATTTTGGCACACGAGTTTCAGCAAGAGCATCCTCTGCAGGATGGATGTTAAGGGAAGTTTTCAAATAGATTTCAGAACTAGGGTGCATTATATACTCATAAGATTCCCCATATGGTACTGAGATGGCAACAGTCAGAAGGCTTTGGACAGTTTAAGTACTCTTGATGGCTTCCCCCTGTCCACATCCCTAAGCCTAGAGTCTTAGTTACAGTGCTCATGGTTCTGCAGTGGTCCTCTGCCCAACGCCACACCACACTCTCTACCCTCTGTTCTCTGAACGCTTTGTATTCCTCTCTTCTCTTTACAAAGAAAACAGCTTAACTCTGCAAGGGGCAGCCACATTTAGTAGAAATCTGGATAGTTGAAGCTATGGCTAGCCAATCGCCAACATGGAAAATAGGATTCAGTAAATACAAGTCTACTTAAAACTGGCCTGAACTTCGTCATGATGTGATGATGGGCGGGAAAGAAAAAAGAATAAAAAAAAAGGAAAGAGAAAAAAATATAAGTTAGCACTACTTAGAAGATAATGATCTTTCACTAATATTAACTATATTGAGTAATTATACTATATAGTTTTTTTGTTTTATTATATTCATGGTATCATGTTTCCATCTGTGTTCCACAAATCAAATGATAACCATTATAAATTAGCTTCTATAATTTATAAATGCTATTTGTCACATGTATGTATTATATTTTTCAAACAACTGGCTCTTGAGAACATATATAATTACTTAAAAGTAGAAATATTTTTAAAAATTAAAATTTATATTTATTAGCATTCGAAGTAACAGGTTTTACGGAGGCATTTTCTTGCTTTGCCTCCCCACTCATTCCTACCCTATCCCCCAGCTCCTACCGAGTTTGTAGATGGCCTCAGCACCGACTCCTTAGATTTCATATCACCTATATTCAAATCTCATCCCTAGCCTCCTCCTTACAGCTTCTTTTTTCTCCTTTAATTGGCAAAGTTGTGGTTAATCTTAACTGCCAACTGGATGAGATCTGAAGTCACCTTAGAGATGGTCTCCTGGGCATGGCTATAGCATTAATGGGGCAGGAAGGAAGAACCCCTCCTTGTGTGTGGCATCATTGCTTGGATGGGGATCACAGACTGCATGAAAATGAGAAAGGGAGATGAGCACAAGCATCCAGCACTCTCTTTTTCCTGACTGTGGATGCAATGCGACCAACTACATCAAGCCCTTGTCTGGACTACAGGCTAGTGCATCATGATACACTGGGAACAAAAGAAAATTTTTTCTTAAATTGCTTTTGTCAGGGTATTTTATTACAACATCAGTGAAATAACTAAGATAGTTTCCTTTCTGATCACTACTCACATATAAGAAATCTTATGAGTTTAAATAGTTGACAAAAATAACCACAGTCAAGGCAATCATGACTCTTTAGAAATTCCTAACAGACCTAGACCAGAAATGTCAAGGAAAATTTATATAACATAAATTAAGCTTTTCAATATTTTTAATCGATCTTCAGTAGGACTAGGTTTGAAACAAACTCTCAATCCAAGAAATATTTGCTTCTAAAGATATAAGATTGCATATAGTATGCCAACAGTTGACAATGGACAGTAAAGACTTGAGTGTCGTTTTCTTTGAAACTTTTATTAAAGTACATATTTTCTAAATTACGCATGGTGGTTCATACCTGGACTTAATTCTTGAGGGGTTGATAGAGGAAGAGTACAGTCACTTTGAGACAAGCCTGGGCTCCAGAGTGTAGATCTCCATGTGTGTATATAAGTAATAGAATTGTGTTTCTGCCAAATACTTTTTTATTAATTAGGTTTCTACATCCAGCCAAAAGGCTCACATGAAAACTCAATGGCAGTTGAGGGGTTCTCTGTGCCTTCAAGGGGAGAGCCTGGGAGCCATGATATCTCAGCTGATGTTTGTTAATCTTGTTTTCTGGTCATCATACATCAGGGATCAAAATGTCAGCAGCTCTCGTATTTGTCTAACTGTTCTTAACATCTTTCAAGGTGTTGTGGCACAACATTTGCAGGTGATAAGAAAGTAGGATATACAACTCCCAGGACCACAGAGAGACATTGTTTTGATCTACACACAGCTTCTTTCTTTTGCTGGACTTCAGTCCATATACTGTACCGGAGAGTCCATTTGCATCCCTTATTATCATGTCATAGGCATCTGGTGGAGTTGGGAAGATTTCTGAAAGATGGAAAGAGCACTGGGCTACTTAAGCTTAGAGCCTAGAGAAAGACATCCCATAAGGCACAGCTTCCTTCTTCTCTATGAACCAGAATGTGAGCGATGACAGCTGGAGGCATGGGGGCACTCTAAGTGGAGGTATGGTGTGCCAGAGCCCTAGGGAGAAATACCCAGATGCCCCAAGGAAACAGGAGGAACTCAGCTGACCAAGAATAAAGAACTGGAAATGTTAGGAATGCAGCTAAAGAGCAATATCATGAAAGCCTAGGTGTATTTGTAAGGGTAAATAAGCTCATAGTGTAAATGAATGAACAGCTATTGAATGATGGTCAACTAAAGGCTTGGTGACAAGAGAATGATGCTAGCTATCCATTTATTTTATTGTACCATCACCCTGGAAGCAAGTTGGAAACTGCAGTCAATAGGGCAGAGGAGAAAACAGGGGCAGAAAGAAAAGTCTGGGTTTGGTAACTACCAAAGAGGATATTAGTCAATTGAATTAAGGAAGTGACACAAGGAATAAATCAATTCATTTGGACATTTGAAAACTTCCCTGATCTTTGGTGGTTCAGAGAAAGACAGGTGATATTTAGGAAAATTCCAAGGACTTCAAATAATTAGGTGAAAGAGTCCATCACATTGAATTTTCTGAAGTTCGATATTTAATGCCTGATTGAGAAGGGAAAGAAAACAGTGGAAGGTACAGAGCAGGGAGGGAAGATCCACACATACTTGAAGACTAAGGTATTTAGAAATGTCAATAGATTGTATATGAATTTCTGTTTGGAGTGTTCTGAAGTGATTACATATAAGAAGAAAAACAAAAATGTATCCATTAGATTTAGTAGCAGGAAATCAGTAGTGAATTTGCAGCTTTTAGAAAATTTGGAGGCCCAGGAAGATGAGACAGTGGGTGAAAGAGTTGCTGTAAAAGCAGGAGAATTTTCACTATCCACAGCCAAGTGTGATGACTTGCATCTTAAGCCTGGATTCTAGGAAAGGGTAGCTGTACTTAAGGTTTGCATGGCAGCCATTCTTGTGAAAACGGCAAGTAACAAGCTCAGTGAGAGACCTTGACTCAAAACTAAAATGGAGAAGGGATTGAGGAGGAAGCCCCACGTCAAGCTCTGGTATGTACACACCTTCATGTATGTGTTCCCTCCTCCCCCACATACAAGAAAGAGAAAGGAAAGGAGAAAAACAAAAGAAACGAGACAGTTTCAAGCCCCCCCCAAAAAAAAAAACTATAGATGTTTTGTCTTTTAAAATAAAATGTAATGGCTATTGAAAGAGATTTCAGGTTATTCAGGTAAATCTCATCAAGTCACACAGCCACTTAATAGCAGAGTTTGGGCTGGGATCCTCTCGTATAGGTGTTTGGTTTGGTCGGTGGTTTCCGATATTTCGTTATCTTAAATCAATCTCAATTTCTAATTTAAACAGGTATACAGATTCTTCAAAGTAATAATTCTATGCATCAGTTCTTCAGAACAATCTATCCCATTCTCCTGACACTGTTGATGGGTCTTTTCAAGCAGGACTTCAGGATGCCTTGCATCCAGAGTTCCACTGAAGAAGATGAGAACTGTCCAGTCCAACAACCCCAGGAAAACACACCTTTCCTTTTGTCATTTGAAAAGAAAAGCCACTATAAATTGGCATGTCAACTCAAACAAAACAAATATTTCTCCACACATCTTACTGTGACATACCAGAAGTGTTTGAAAGCTCTTACTTGACATTACTTTTTACTTTCGTAAGATGGAAACAACAACATATTTTTTTTCTTCCCCACCTGTTAACAATGTACTCTCTCAGGCTAGGACCTTGCATTCCAAGTTGAAGCCCAGGGCAAAATTATTATAGCTCAATTATAAATCCCTGGGAATAGAGATTTATAATGGAAATTCTAGAAACTCGGATCTAATAGAGCTACACTACCTAGAGCCCATCTAATGAAACAGGCTCTGTGCCTTTAATTCAGATAGCTTTGCTAATAACATTAAATGATAAAAGCATATGTGCAGATAAAATATTTAAGATATGACACTTTTCCTCTCTTTGATGCAGTTAGTCTTGTCGCATTGAAAAGGAACAGAAAAGGGTAAAACATTAAAAAAATATCTTTGGAAATGATGGGTTATTCAGGTATGGCCTGTCATATCATACTCACAATATATGAAACATTTACAGCCTTGTCTTATCTTCACAGAGATCACATGACCAAATCTCAGTGCCAAAGACACCTGTTAAGAAGCTCACAACTTTTAATTAAGCAATATGTAAAAGTAGATTCCTATTAAGTTGTGATTTGTGGGTTAGTTCATTACGGCAGGATCCAACCAAGAGACACACACTCAGTACAAATCAAGCTCTCTGCATTACCCAGCTGATTGTGAACCTATGGCTGATGTTTTATTGCCAGTTCAGAAGAACAGTTCACAGAAAGTCTTTTTTTTCCCCAAAAAGATGAGGACAGAGATCAAAACCTAATGACCCTGTGGTGTTTCTCTAATGAAGTGACTCTTCTGCACTGTTTATTTGCATAACACATTCATTACTCATATGGTTAATTATCATACATCTGATTATCTGACCTGAGGGGTTAGAGTTGCTATTGACATAAACCCATAGAGGGCAGCCTGGCAGTTGGTTTGGTAGTTAAGGGCAAGACTAAATTTCCTTTCCTTTCACTTTACTTGGTAAAGGATGTATTAAGTAACTAATGGTCTGGGAAAAATTGAGCAAAGGAAAAGACAACAAGGCTGAGTCTTTCTTCGATAGGTAAATTCTCCAGGATTTAATACAGGAGTCAAATACAAAAGGATAGGAAAGCAAGGAAGCAATGTAATTCCATGGCTGAATATTTTCAATAAAGAGAAGGTGAAAATATAATAAAACTGATATGCTTGACCCAGTAGATAATAAAATGTCTCTAAACAAAACATAAACACCCTACCTTAATCAATCAGTACCTCAATTTACTCATTGAATATTCAATAATCATTTTTGTGTTGGGAATTTTCATATACATAATTCCATATATATTCATAACATACATTACTGTATATGTTCATAGTTGGAACAATGTATCTCAAGTATCTATATCTGAGGATTTAATTTATTTCTGTCCCCCTCTCTGTGTCTTTCTCTGTCTCTGTCCACGCATTTGTCTCTGCATGTGTGTGTGTGTGTGTGTGTGTGTGTGTGTGTGTGTGTGTGTGTATGTTAGCTAATAATATATGTGCTCTGGATCATCTTTTTACTCCATGATGATGTGCTACCCTCTCCGAAAGCCCTGTATCAAACCACTGAGGACCATGGCTTAAAATAAACCTGTTAGCCTTACAGTTGACTTGCCTCAGCATTTTTTGTTATAACAAAACTGAACTAACAAATACATCCATCCCATCAATAATCCTTTTATGATTATAAGTTCTTTGACTTGTCCTGTGCATATTTTTAGTCTTCCTATTTCATCTGATTGATTTGTTTACCCGTTTGTGACCACAAACTAGTGTGATAATTCAAAATTTCTATGCATTTCAATTTTTTTTCAATCCTGGTTTTCTTCCCTTATCTTTTTCTTTCTTTTTGTTAGGTATTACATGGTTATTGTAAGAATGTAAGAAATTATGGAACTCACTGAAAAAGCCAACAGATTTCTAGGATTATCACCAGCCCTCCCCCCCCCCAAAAAAATCTCACATTATTTGCAGATGTGAAGAGATAGATCAAATATGTTTTGGCTTTAAACAATAAATCTGCTTTATTAAGCTCTAACAGTTATCCTTCCACGTCAGTTCCTACAATGTGGTAAGAGTCAATGCTATTGACTCAGGAGTCAGCGAATTTCAGCCTTACCACATATCACCAAGCTCAGCGACTTCCATTCTCTGCACATCTTATCCCTGGGTGATTTTGTGCTACAGCAAGAACACCGAGAGAGTAAAAGAATAGTGTGTGAAAGCCAAAGTTCTGTCACAGAGGCATCTACAAGTCCCTAGACTAAAGCATTTTTTAGAGACACTCCACTCCTGCCTTCAGCAGTTTTGAGAACATGTAATAGTGTCCTAGGAAACCTGGGTAAACGTGATACAGCTGCTTCCATACACTGACTTGGGAACATCAGTGTGAGTAGCTCTGAGCTCACTGTTTGATGATCCCTGATAAAATAAAAATGAGGCAAAGTGCTCCGAATGAGTGAGATACACTCTTTTTGTGTTATATATTAACATTTAGGATTCATCTTCATCTTTCAAGACTGGAAAGAATCCCATTGTAAATAAGGGTTGGAATTTGTGTCACCAATCCTCTGGTGATGAATAGCATATATTTAATTTATAGTATGTAACAATAGCACGGTATGAAAATATATGTGTAATATCTATGTATAGTTAATATAATATTATATAATTATATATAATGTGTACATATACATCTTCAAATCCTTCTTTGAAAATTAGATGTTTGAAACTTGGCAGGTTGATGCATGTCTTTAATCCCAGCACTCAGAAGGCAGAGGCAGGCTGATTGCTGTGAGTTCCAGGCCAACCTGGTCTACAAAGTGAGTTCTGGACAGCCAAGGTTACACAGAGGTACCCTGTCTTAAAAATCCAAAAAAAGAAAGAAAGAGAAAGAGAGAGAGAGAGAGAGAGAGAGAGAGAGAAAGAAAGAAAGAAAGAAAGAAAGAAAGAAAGAAAGAAAGAAAGAAAGAAAGAAAGAAAGAAAGAAAGAAAGAAAGGTAGTTTAGATATTTGGCTATGAGGCTTAAACTTCTGTTTATCAGGTTTGAGATTTTAAACTTTTCCTTATAATAAATGACTAGCCAACTGTCTCACTCACTGCTATTTATTAAATCATTCTTTCTTTACTGAAAATGATAAGTGAATAAATGATAAGTTCTTCCAATGAGAGGCCAGAGTATTTCTCCCTTCCTTTACTAATGTGGCTACACCAATAGACTTGGTAATGGTGCTCAGTGACTATGGAAACCTTGTCCGTGAGCCGGATATTTTTCAGAATGTATTGCTAAACAAATATTTATACCATTTTTTCTAAAATTCTTGTTGTGTGTGTGTGTGTGTGTGTGTCAGAGAGAGATTGCTGGTAGACCATCAGACTCATAGACACACATACCACTTGCATATACTTTAAATTTATAGCAGTTAATGCAGTGTGAATTACTCTGATTTATAAATGTTGCAGGATTAGCTGGGTTTTTGGGAGATGGTTTTATTTAAATATTGTCTCATGATATTTGAAGGATTCTTTCTATTTCCTTATAAGAACATATCCTAGTATTATTTATTTAGGAAATTAAATAGCTCCTGTAAACTTGTTCCATCTCTTGAAAATTATCTGTGTTCTTAAAACACCGTATATACCGCATTTTATATTATAACTTCTTTTTTACATATAACTATATCATGTTTTCTAGTCACTAATGTGTGTTTATCTTTCCTCTTATCAAACTACTAGAATAAGGAACTAACGCTGAGCTTCAACACATTTTTGAAAAACCATTAATTTTAACTAATAGTCTAATTAGCTTGTGTTCTAATATTTTATGAATGATTTTCAGGTTTTGATAGCTTGTTCTTTTTATATTTTTTTTTTCAGTTTTCTGATGCCTTTATAAAATAATACCATGGCCATCCTAATGCAATTTTCACATCTCATAAGGCTTCATAAACACTTCTTTAATTACTTCATTATCAGTACTCTATTAATAGCTTATGACTAAAAACTTTGTTTCCTCTTTGGCACACGAGTAATTTAAAAAGTTCTTTATATTTATTTTTTTTATGTGAGCCTATGTCTCTCCTTTGTTATTTTCATCCACTATTATCTGAGTGTGTACTGCATAACTTGTGCTCTGTGTTTAGCTTTAGTGGTTCAGTTTTGTGCTTTGAACAGGAACCTCGAAGCATGGGAGAGTCTTGTAAAGGCAGTAGTAACGCCAGAAAGTTAGATTCTTTTTGGTCGTTGATTCTGTAAAGCAATAACCTCCTCTGTGTGAATTGCTCTCATTTAGTGCGTTCTGGCTTAACATGTAATTTTGCTATCTACATCAATGAATGTCCAGAATTTTGTCAAAATTACATCAAATGCTTTTGACCAGATTTCCCAAACCATGCAAGCTTGCCTGACTCAAAATACTAAAGGGTCAGTTCCAAGGTCTACTAACAGCTTCCTTCTAATTCTTACAAAGAGATTGGCAGCCTTTCATGTTACAGTTTGTTTGCTTATTTGTCTGTTTCATAAATGCTAATGTGAGGATTTTTCCCCCTAGGGATAGTTTCTGATGAGAATGTCAGAGCCCATTCTCTTCTTGTCTCTTCAGTGGCTATTTAGATTAGTCATAAGTGAAAAGAGTTAAACTCATCTGCCTATGCTGTGATACAAGCTTCAGGAGCCATGGACTTTAATAAGAAAAACCTAATCAGATTTAGTGGGTTCTCTATGGACAGGGCAAGTGGAGAGAGATGCAATTTTTAAATACAGGAGTGATTGTTAGCATCCCATGAGAAGGGGCCATTTTAGCAAATGCATGGTGAGATGAAGGTATTAGCCAAGTGGACTTCTGGGGGAATCTAGCTTTGCATATGGTTGCTGTAACCAAAAGCTCAGTGCAGACTTTTAAGAAAATAAAAAGGAATTTGAGAACAAGGAAATGATAGAGCCTAACAAACTGGGACAGCAAATGGAAGAGGTGGTGCTGTCAGGCTGAGTGTGACCGTCTTTCCTCTGAGGACATTGCACTGTGTGCTGTGTGCTCCTCTAAGTGGGAGCTGGAGCAAGAGTGCCACAGCATGCCTCATGTTAAGAAGAGAGTATGAGCTGATGTGCTGAGTGGAGGGTGAATTAAACAGGAAGGAAGCCTGAGAGCAACGAGCAGCTCTGATTGGAGCTGAGAATGAGCTGATATTCAGTCATATTACAGAGTTTCACTGCACACCTATGTAATTTCTGAACTGATACCTGGGGTATCAGAGTGGAGCTGCTGTTGTCTGCACCAGCCCCTCTTCCCTGAGCACCCACCTTTTGTGACCATGCAACCTCTTGTGTTCTGGTCATTGGATGGGGTCTTTTTACTTCACTATATGGAAGCCTGTGTTAAAACAAGTGTGACAAAATTCCAGAGAGTGGTTGCATAAGGTGGGCCTCAGGAATAAATAACACCTATACTGGACAGAATTCCAGGAGGCATGTGACGGTCATATTGAAGATTTAAAACTAACTTTTCTATGTTTACACTAGCTAACAGGATACAGTCCATTGTCAGGCAAGCCTAGGCAAGAGCTCAAGGCAGGAACCTCGAGGCAGGAACTAAAGCAGAGACTGTGACTGGCTCCCCATGGCTTTCTCAGCTACCTTTCTCATTACAACCCAAGACCGCCTCCCAGAGCTAGCAAAGTGGTCTGGGACCTCCCTCTCACATCAATCACTGATGAAGAAAGTGCCACAGGCAGGCCCATAGGACGATCTGAGGGGGTCATTCTTCAGTTGAGGTTCCCCTTTTTTCAGTCAACTCTTGTTTATGTCAAGGTGACTAAAACTAAGCAGCCACTTCAGGAATAACCAAGCAGGGAACGGCAAAACCAGAGTTCCCAGAATGGATCCAGGACTCCAGCAGAGATAGCTTATAGAGGACTTGTCCACTACTGTGAACTGAGTCCCAATCACCACCTCACCTACTCAGTTGAAGTTGGAGTCAGGCAACCTGTTTGGACAGATACTAGATAAGTTAACCTGGGACAAGAGAGGGTAACAGGGTGTATGTGAATGAAATACATAGACAAAAATGTTATAATGAAGCACATTGCAATATATAATTATCGCATGCTAATAAGCATTTAAAACTGATTCGTATAATATGAAAGTTTAAGGGTCAAATTCATTTTCAATATGATGAATTACTCAACCTGGGTCCAGGAGAGTGACTGTGACACAGATCAAAGCTTCCTCCTGGTAAGGAGGCGGCATGGCAGAACCTTTGCTACTGAAAGGCACTAAGTTTGGATAGTCTTTGTCACTACCCTGTCATCTAGCCCATCCAGGTTGATATAGGATTATGCCAAAACTTTTGACTTGAGCAAATGGAAAATTGATCAGCCATCAACCAAGTTACATGAAAATGTATGGCTAGCGGTTTAAAGAGGAAAATGGAGTTGACTATGTTTAAATTGAATTGTTTATGCAAGTGGAGATATCCAACAGATGCTTAAGAATTGTATCTAAAGTTGTTCAATCAATATTTGGGCTAGAAACATGAATTTAAGTCACGTATTTTACTCATGTCTTCTGCTACTATAGCAGATAACTCTAGACTGTATAATTCATAAAAACTCTACCAGTAACAGAATTTAATGCAACAGAAGTTAATTTCTCACAGATCTGGAGTCTCAATTAGTCACTGGAAGCTGGTATCTTCTTGCTTCATTCTAAGAAACAGGATCCAGAGGTCATCTTCTGTGACCCCCCTGCCCAACCCTGACACATGAACAATTAAACATGCCTTTCTCTACGCAGCAGCATGCCAGGTGTAGGAAGTAAGAACATGGGCAACAGACACTAGTCATGGTAATTGCCCCAACTTTCCCAGGGAAGTCGACTGCCTATTCATTAGTGGTATGTGAAGCTGTGGAAAAGTACTGCAGGCTTGGGAAGAGATGATTAAAAAATGATACAATCACAGTATCCTTGCAGAGTAAACGAAATAAGAAGACAAAATGTGACCACCTGAAAGCCCCAAAGGTCCCTTGAGAGCTACAGTCAGGATTTTAAAGTCAAATCCACGCCAACGTCCATTTCTCTACAGCTGCATTTAATTGCGTGGGAGTGGGCACAAATTAGGCCCAGGTGGCTCAACCAGCACTGTGGTTTCTTCAAGTGATAAGAGGAAATGAGTGGTGAGAGAAACAGGAGCCATATAAGCAGGGAGAGGAGGCAGTGGGCTACCACTGAAATTACGCTGAGTGAGGCAGGAAGGACACGTAAAGCCTAAGAGGAGAGAAGGAAAACAGCCTATGAGGGTGAAGGATGTGTTGCTGGGGAGGCAACACATGGAAGACGGTAGGGGAAGGGCTTAGAAACAACATGACTCAATTTTTTTTTTTCAGCGTCAGTTCTAAAGCCTCCAAAACTTCATACAGTTGGCTTGACGATTGTGTTTTCTAATTTTGGGAATCATTCTGCCCCCTGACTTTCTTTTTTAGATCATCATCCTACTACATGTTTACAGGCTTTATCTGATATTTATAATTTCTACTTCTAAGTTCATGGAAGATTTTTTTTTTCCTAAAATCTTCTAAAGTAACATTCTGGGCATCCCTCTTGGTAACTTAGTGTTCAAAAGTACAATACAGCTTTTAATTTTACAGGTGATAGTGTGAGATTTTCCTTATTTCTTCAGTGAAACACATGAAACAGTTGTTTTGGTGATGATTATAAAAACACCATGGGGTAATCCTGAAGGATATAGAGAATGTGAGATGGTATTAGGAAGAAAAAAAGATTATAAATCATACTATCTCAATACCAAGTAGCCAATCTTGATGTATCTGTGTGAACTTTTGAATCATTCTATGGAAAACATGTTTTTTTTTTAAAGGAATTAAAGTATACCTGACCCACATGGTTTTTTTTTGCATATTACATACCAAATATTTTCTCACATTACTATTTATTAACTGAATATATGACTTTGATGACAACCTAATATTACATTTCTCTTGCTCCCTGTGTCCCTTCCAATGACTGCTTAATTTATTGCTATGAAAACTTATATAGAGACGGAAAAGGAGAAAAATGGTTTGTGATGATCTTTCAGACACCTGTAACTAGGTCTGGTATTCATCTTCCTGGTGTGCTCAATTCTGTTTGCATGCTTTCCCCATGTTGCCAGCAAGTCTTTCTTAGCAGCATTCATTTAATCAGATAGTCCTGATTTATCAGTGAACGGCATAAACTGAAGGAATCTGGCACAAACTTGAGGATAGTCAAAACTATCATGAAAAACACACCATTTTCTTGGATGGAAAAGATAGTCTGAATGTGCTTATTATATAATAGAAGTGGGCATTTCAAAATAGTAAGGAAATGGTAAGCAATTTAAGACATCACATTAAGATAACAGAAAAGCTCTACAGTCATAGTCATATATTAAAGTTAAGCAATTAGTAATCTTGGTATAATTGGACAATATGGAGTACAGTAAAAGTTTTTACACAAGTCAATAAACAATTATTATTATTGAAAAAAGGGATAAGCAGACAAACCATGACTTTTTGTTATTACGTAAGATAAAGGGCATTTATGGTAAGATGTTTTTAACTTTTTAATAAGAAAGTATCTTGTCCACTGTATGCATGCAGTCAATGTTACTTTCTTCAGTCCTATGTGTGCCTGCCCACACCCATGTCAGCTCCATGCCTGTTACAGAAAGAAAAACCTGTGTGAATTGTGCTGCATTAAAAGTAAATAATTTCAAACAAAACAAGCAACCAAGCTTGCTTCATGTCACTCAGAGAGTGGCTACTGAAGTCAGATCTCCCCATAACACACTTCTTCCCTGTGGTGTCAACAGCTCTCACAGGGTCCTGAAAACCAGCCAAGGTCATCCCAAACCGTGGGGAGGATCTTATAAAAGTTACTGTTGGAAATTGTCGCTCTTCCTACCTCCAGAAGACTTTATAGTTAAGCAAGTTGTCTAGGTGCAAATGATGTCACAGAACAAGCCATGCTTCACATCTACAGCAGAGGACCTTGGAGTCTGAGAATTCTTAGGGACTGAAGGATGTAGGAGGTACTGTTTGGAAGACATCTTGAGCCGATGTTTACAAACCAGAAATGTTGCAGAGGCCTCAAAGCCACTGCTCGTGCTTTTCCACACACTATCAGTTGACTAATCTAAAAAAACGGAGGACCAAGGAAGAGCAGAAACACAGCTTCCAATAGTAAGTATTCTCACTGTGCGCATCGAAGTGGGGAGCAATCTGACTTCAATGCTGTGCATCCCACTTCACACTGTATTTAACGGAAGGAGGGAAACCACTTATTTGTCCTCCTCTTCCTTCACTGGCATACTGTGTCATCTATCTATTCTTACTGGACTCAATACACAGAGCATATAATAGTTTTCAGTTAAATTTACGGCAAGTAGGAAGATGCATTTCTTCTATTTATATTTTTATTCCTTTTCGGAATTAAGTTCTAAGCAATCTGCTCAGGCAATGAAAGCATATCAGTGATAGCAAAAGTAAGCAAATAAAATAGTTCTTTATTTACAGTTTCTAATTATAATACAATTAGTAATGTGACAAAAAAATCACACTAAATAACATGTCAATTAGTACATGTCTCTAAGAGAGAATCTAGTGAAATTACAGGAAATATATGCATAACTTATAGATACTATTTTGCTAATACAGTCTTGAAAAATTAATTATTAGCATCATAAATTATCCTCAGTAGGCTAAAGTAGAAAAAAAAAAACCCTGACGACTCAATTTACAGATATATAGTCCCCTGGAAACCTATCTTTAATTTTGAAATAGTCCTTTGAACTGTATATAAATATGTACTCTTTCCTAAGGGCACTGTGCCTGCCGCATCAGAGCTCAGCTCTGCAGAGCATCTGTTTGCAAATATAACTCTCCTCTCTCTATAGCCACAGAATCATTAACTATAGCTCATAAAGGACCACAGAAGATAGAGGCATCTTGAGACAGTGCTTCCATCTTTTTCCTCTGTTTTCCTCAAGAACCTGACCAAACAGCAACATCCCTAGAAAGTAAAAATTAAGTAGATTTTTTTTTCAGTACCCATGCAAATATGCAAATGTACTGCCTAGCTCTGATGTTGACAGTCTCAGGTTCTTATTTTATTTTCGTGTTTAATGTCACAGTGCACATGAACGTCAGAAAAGTTCTATTTAATAAAACTAGAGAAACCAGAAGCATGCGTGTGAATCTTTATCTACCACATAGCCATATAAACACAGCATCAACAAAGCTTGAGACAAACACAGCCTGAACCTACTGTTTACCCTGAATGTTCAGTAACCTTCCCGTCAAGGTAAAAAAACAAAATAAACAACAGAAACAAAAGTCTTTACCAACTACCATTTGAAAATAACAAAACTCACACTTTGTAATAATGTATTAGGTGATGCTACAGATTAAGAAATTGTGTGTCCCCCACTGCTCCTCAGAGGACAGAAATTATGGGTCTTCATCATACTTATTCTTCCAGTTGGATCAATGATCTCCTAAAAGAAACAAGAAAAAAAAAACACACTCGATTGATTGTTTATATCTATTCATTCAGGTCCCTGTCTTGTAGCTCATTAAGAATAAATCTAAGTGAAGTTTGACACATCTGTTTGCTTTTTTGTCCACAAGAAGCACTATTAATAACTGAGTGTGACAACACATAAAGCAGAGAATTGTCCCCGCCCTCGCTGGCTTTAAATTTTAGTGAGACCTTGTCAGACAAGTGTCAGGACAACAGCATTTTAATTCAGTTAAGCCAGTGGATGTTCAGTGCAAAGATTCTGTGATGTCTTTTCAACTGAGTTCAACACATCACCTTGACCTAATAATTAAATGAAATACAGATGGACGTGCAAACATCTCCATGCATGTAAATGTCTTCATGCTCAGATTATTTTGTTCGTACATGTTTAGCACATAACTTATTCTAATTCGTCCATACCTTTCAGGGATTCAACCTCACCCTGCTATCTTCCTCATAGCTCTTTCAAACACCACATCTCTATTGAGTCACTGCATTACGCCCTCAAACACTGTTCTAATTTCCGTTAATAGAAGGATACATTTGACATTTTCTGTTGGAAGTAGCTCCTGTGCTAATAGAAAAAGTAAAAGTTTTCAGTCTTCATACAAAGCTGTAATGTAACAGTGGGCATGGACATCTCTGGTAGTCAGGGCCATCAGAAGGTAGCAGCAGAAAAAAGTGAGAAAGTCCATGACAGGAACATTTAAGTATCTGCAAGAAGACTCTATTTTCCTACGAAATGCAGATACAACCATTTAAACTACTTTTAAATGAATATTTATTAGATTATATGCAATGCTAGGAATACTTACTAGTTTTTATATAGTTGAAATATATTGATAAAACTATGAATGTATGTTAGATGGCCTTCAGTAACAGCCATTGAGGCTAAGAATTAAAGTATATATGGACTTGCCAACAGAATGAGTAGTGAGTGTGGTCCTTACCATAAAATTCTTATGATAGGATGTTGACATCATATTAGTTAGACCACAACTGGCACAGGGGACTGAAAAAAAAATACTAGCAGAATTGGACACATTTACATCTTTTCTCACTATAGCCATCAATCTTGACCTATTTTAATTTGCATTGTCTTCTATTCAGAAGATGTACTTTATCACCCTTCCTTATACATGGGCAAGGAAGGGCTGGATGCCCACTGCATTCATTACTATATGATGAGGTCAGGAATTCTTAATCGTGAAAGATTTTTATGATCTATAAACCTTTGGCTAGATCACTATCCATAAACCCCAGTCTAAACCTTCAACTCAAATAGAAAATGAGAAAGGAATACAGTAAGAAGAAATGAGATTATAAAAGGAATAAAAAGCCAAGATGTTTTTTGATCGATTTGGGGAGTTAAAGTAAATTCAAAAAGCCCCAATCCATGTCACCCAGATGGAACATAGTTATGGTTGTTCTAGAATACAAAATATAAACTCTTCAAATCAACTCACCTATGAGACTTGGAATATTTGGTGTTGATATTTAATTTGCCCCCTTCCCCCTTAAATTTTCCTTTTCATGTGAACATTTACAGCTAGTAAAAAGGAAGAGGGAATTTGAGAGCTTGTTTAATTGTCATCCTATAGACACGTTCCTTATTCCCTCTACACAAAAAGCAAACAAATGGAAACAATGTGAAAAACAAAAGTCATTTCTGAGTATGCTATCAAAGTCATCCCAGCTCTCCTCAAAGTCCAGCTCCCTTCTGCCCACAACCATTGTCCATAGTCCACTCTTGTGGAGTGGGCACCATATAAGGCACTGGGTAGAAACAGAAAGTTGAACTTCACCCTCTAACTCAGAAATTAAGGAGATAATAAGAACGTGGCATTTGGGGTTCCTTCTGGGCGAGAAGAATCACAGATAGTGATGGTTTAATGCTCAATCAAGAGAGAGAAATACCTTTTATTTCCAAGGAGCCTTCCCATTTCTCTTGTGTGGTAGCAAAAGTTTCTCTCTGCACAGTGTCTATTTCTCTTATGTGCTCTTCCACAGCAGTGATCACTTCACTGGGAACAAATGGCAAGGCACTGACGGCACCAAACACCTGAAGAGTGATGATAAGATGAGCAACTGTTGCAGTGGAATGGCCAGAGAGTACGATCTTTTTCTTCCATCATCCTCCGGATGAAGGGAAACCCTAGCTTGGAGAACCCTGAATGGACATTATTGTCCTAACCAGAAGCTTATGATCTAAATCCAATCCATTTCTATGCTTAACAACAACTTTATAATGCACACTACAAAGAATACAGAGTACTGTAAAACAAGTAAAACACAGAGAGTGAAATTTCTATTCTCCTGAAACTGAAAATGTATACATCAAAAACAAGTTTTGAGGGCTAGAGAATTAGCTCAACAATTAAAAGCATCTGCTCATGCAGAAAACCCAGGTTCTGTTCCAAGCACCCACATATGATAACATGGTGACTTACAACTCTAACTACAGTCAGGGGAGGATCTGGTGCCCTCTTCTGGCATCCATGGAAACTGCGTGCAGGTGATGTATATACATACATGCAAACACACACATATAAAGCTGAGCCTAAGCTCCTAGCTTTGGCCTTTACTAGCTTTTCTAAGGATGGATGTTATGGCATATGCCTGTAGCCCGGCACTCGGGACAAGAATGATGGGAGTTGGAGAAGACCAGGTCTCAGAAAAGCTAAATGTAGGGAGCAAAAAGATTTTTAAAAATCATCATTTGCTTTAGTGAAATATATAGAAATCAAAAGCTGTATAGAAAAGAGGTTAATATTCCTGTTAGAAGGAAGTTGTTGTCCTTGGAGAAGTTTCTGTAGACACAAGAGTGATGAACCCTGCAACAGAACTCCCTGATAGGCAGTTTTGTTTATTCTTGGACTGTCTATCATAATCACCAATGTCCCTTCAGTCTTATCCTGTATGTTGATTGTATCTTGTACTACCAAGCATTATACTGAAGGCTTGTATTTCCCCAAACTTGACCTCTCGGTGAAAAGTCATCCACAGCAGCAAGGCAGGGAGCCACTTCTACAGATCAAGTTGGCAAACTGAATTAATTTCTCTGGATAGCAATGAGGACATCTGCTTATCAGACAAGCTCTTCTTAGGTAGCAGGAAATATTTTCTCTCTCTAGAATAACTCTTCCATCCTTTAATGAGCTCATAAATCATGCAGCTAGCCAGTCATAATGCCTCTTTCCAGGGTAGGCAAACGAAAGGGAGAATGATGGAAATAACAGGAAGACAAATTTTGCTTCTGAGAGAGTGAGCATTAGGAAGGTGAAAAGATGGGATGGCTTACCACAGGGAAAAAAACATCTCCAGCCAGATCAAAAAGAGGAGGGATTTGACTTTGAGATAGAAATTCAGCCAATCCATCACACAGCTACAGCGGTTCCACTTTTATTTGAGTTAATAAATAACTTCAGTGATTAAAGAGATATGGATTGGATATTTAGCCCTCTCTATGATTTTCCTATTCTATGTTATCTTTCTTGCCCAGCCCACTAAAAGTGTCAGTGTGCTACAGACATCTGAAATTAAACCCTTTGCCTTATTTTCTACCTATTGTTTTTCAGCTAATTAGCTTATTTCTTGATTTATTTGCTTGGTCATTGGGTTTTTTGTTTGTTTGTTTGTTTTGCGTGTTTTTGTTTTTGTTTTGGTTTTGGTTTTCCCAGACCTGCTTTCTCTGCTGTCCTGGAACTCACTCTGTATACCACGCTGCCCTTGAACTCAGAGATGCACCTGCCTCTGCCTCTCAAAGTGCTGGGATTAAAAGCGTTCACCACCACTGCCTGGCACCTATCAAATTTTTTTTTATCCTCTGGCATAAATCATAGCTCTCACTTCAAAGAGAGTAAAAGGAGACTTTTCTTTAAGTTACATGTGTATATGAATAATGAAAGTTTCAGTTTTTTAAAAAAACTCAGTTTATGTTATATAAATGTTTTTGTTTTAATTCCAAGTGTGGGGATTTAGTTTGTCCACAGCTGAAAATTGCCTCCTGTGGGGTGTGGTCTTTGTCAGCTGGTAACAGCCTGCCTTGTGCAGCACAGAGGAGCGTGGTTGAGGACCCTAAGGGATATAAATAGGAGGTCCCAGAAAGAGAAGATGTGGAGTGTGGCAGTTTGGAGTGGAGCAGAGACAGAGCAAGAGAAAGCGGCTGGGAAGGGATAGAACGGAGGAGAATGTTTGCTGCATTTGCTGTTGGAGCTGGTATTGATGCTAAGAACCCGTCGACCCTGAACAGGAGGGAGAAATAAAGAGGTTGGCACCATCCTCTCCCCACTAACCATCTCTTTCCTACATAGGGTTGGGGGGTTGGAAGGGAGAGGCTTTAAGGAACCCCAAATAGAGTTTAAAACGAGCAAAACACATATATGTGTGGCATGAACATGTGTGGGCACACGTGTGTGGAGACCAGAGTGGA
Source organism: Psammomys obesus (assembly GCF_907164565.1). Lineage (NCBI taxonomy): Eukaryota > Metazoa > Chordata > Mammalia > Rodentia > Muridae > Psammomys > Psammomys obesus. The sequence goes on from NW_026596162.1 coordinate 5,646,345, forward strand.
TGGCAGGTGTCCTCTCTGGTTCCTCTCCTCATATAGTGAAGCAGGCTCTCTCCCTTGAGCCTGGAGCTTGCCAATTCAGCTAGTTCAGCTAGTCGCCTTGCTCCGGGGAGCAGCTATCTGTGTCTTCCCAGTGAGGGGATGACACTGCCATTCATCTGAGCCACTCTTGGGTCTTTGTGCTTGAGCAGGAACTCCTTCACCCATGCACGGCACCGCCACCCAGCGAAGACAGCTTCTTGTTAAAGACAGTGTGAATGAGGACATCCCAGTAACACAGATGCAGGCTACGGCAAACTGAAGACTGCTGTTTAGGTCTCAGATGCTATGTAATGCCATTCTTAGCCTAGGGCTCGGTGGGACCTAAGGGTCTCCTCAGTAAATAAATTTCAAAGGTTTTTCTTGATAATCAAAAGGATACTGAGTCTGACACAGAGGACAATGTGTGCTGGCTGTGAAGAGCAGTAAAACTAGCCCAAGATAATTTGGTTCTAGATCGGCAACATTCCAACCCTCCACAGCATGGGCTTCTATTCAGTCTAACAGCCTTGTAGAATTTTTAACAGAATCCTGGGGCTTTCTAGGAACTTTAACTCCTAGTCTCTTGTATTCGTTGTCTTTTATCTATGTTTCTACAACATTGCATATGCTATTTCAACACTCAAGTGTGCTGGGAAATATGGACTCCAAAGGAGCTGTGGAGAATAGCTTCTCTGTTGGTTAATCTGGACTTGTCTGAAAAACACAAACTGGAATCATATTCCTGGAGATTTCCCTGTGTGACTCACAATATTCCTGAGTAAGAGTTACCTGCCAGTTCACCTAAGGAAGCGTACACTGCAAACAGTGAAGCAAATGGCGCTCCGTCCTCACCAGGTCTGTAAGCTCCAAAATGGCAGTGTTACTTCCTTCCTTGCTCCTGCCATTTGCTGTCAAGATTTAGATTAACAACATCAACCCTTGCTTTATATCTAAGAAAGGAACTGTCGAGGTGGCTTCTTACTAAGTCTGTACAATTCCTTAAAGAGTCACAGGTGCTTGGGTTAGAACAGTGGTTTGGTGACCCCTTTGGGGTCAAATGACCCTGTCACAGGGGTGGCCTAAGACCACTGGAAAACATGGATTTTTGCATTATGATTCATACCAGTAACAAAATTAGAGCTCTGAAGTAGCGATGGAAAATAATTTTATGGTAGGGGGTCACCATTACACGAGGAACTGATTTCCAGGGTTGCAGCCTTAGGAAGGTTGAGGTGAATGAAGGTGGTAGTGGGATTGCTTGCTGGGCACTAGCACCTATGAGGACAAAGTCCTAGGTCCTATCAGGACAATTCCTACTTGGAATCATGGGCCAGCAACTGTAGACTTCTGAGTCACCCACATTCTTTTGATGGGTTCCCACAGTTACAATTGTTGTGACTGCACTCGTTACAGCTGCCTGATATAGTATCAAAACACAAAATACACTTACGTGTGTGTGTGTGAGATACACCAAGTTAGCACACACATTTTTAGCTACCAGGCTTGAGGAGGAGAGAATAAGAATGTAATATCCCCAGCTGCACCTGCTAAGGATACATTTTGGTGTCACTTCAGGACTAACTCTGCTTTGTTTCCCATTAGCTGCAATGCGACCACAGAGGGATCTTAGGCTGCTTTTAATTTGTATCTCTCTCTATGGTTATTTATGTCAAACAATTGTCCTGGCAAAAAAAAAAAAAAAAAAAAAAAAAAAAAAAGCTGCAAATGCTAAAGCTACATGCATTCTTTTTATGGATTCTGTAGACTAATAGGAAGAATCGTCTCTAGAGAGCAAACACTATATATAGATATATAAAAACACTTTAAATTAGGAGAATAAGAAGTTCTATCCAATCAGGTAGTTGTATTCAAAGGCAAGACGAGTTGGGCAAGGGACCATGGTACCATGCTGCTTTGTATTTCAAACAGTGCGATCTGATTGAGTTACAGAAAGTATAGTTTCTGTGGTTGGATGAAAGCAAAACAAAACAACCAAACAGGAGGACCAAAATGCTGTCTCCTTCACTGCAGTCTTGGCTGTACGTTGCTCACATTTCTGGCAGGTAGGCATGCATGTAGGTGGATATATATTACACACATGAACGTCTATGCATTTCATATTCTTTGACCCACTAAGTTTACCACGTTCTTTAAATAATATGGATCACTAATAATAAGAGCAGAGAACAGAACCTTACATTCCACTTATCCATCAAAGTAACAGCCACAGAAATTGCAACATCTTCCAGAACCAACGTTTTCAGAGGAAATCTTGCTCTGCCCTTCCCTCTGACTGAGGCTGAAGCCGCCTCTGGGGCCCTGATTTGGGATTCTGAAGTCTGGTGTTAATGTTTATGATTGTGAACTAATAAAATCCAGTCACAGATACCTCCTCATGACCACTAGGCAGTGCCTGGGGGACAGCCAGGGCTCTTGGGGACACACAGAACTGTTGTTTGATGGGGACAGCATGACAGTCCACTCCACCCAAGCTTCCTCGGTGGTGTGCTCAAAGCAGGACTGGTCCTCCTTGGCAGAGAGAAGGGCCTGCATGTCTTAAAGCATTACCAACTAAGCAGACCTTTGGAGTGAGCAAATTCCTTACTAGCAGAGTTAGGCAGATCCCCAACTCCAAACTGGAAAAACAAAGTTGACATTATGACAGAGTTGATAGGGTGGATTTCTTCCTTCTGCCCAAAATACATAATACTGGTAAAGCTTCAGAAGCCATTACAATCATAAGCAAGGTGGACTAATTGAATAGAAAAAATATTCTGCTAACGAATTTCAATTTCATTTTCCCACTGAACACAGAACTCATGTATTCACTGAGTGTGGGAAAGAGGGCAGTGTTCGGAGGTCCAGGTAAATTAATGATGGTTCTGCAAGATGGAATTCAGCAGCTGCTCACAGCACAGCAGTTCAGAGTGTACTCAAATCAGGTTAGATCATCCATCTCCAAAAGAGTACTGGAAATGATATGATACTCTGATGTTCTCTATGTTACAGGTGGAGTCAACACCACTTTAGAAGCAGGTTTGTGTTCTGGAGAAACAAAGCGCTCACGTGACATTTCCTCAAGTGACCGAGCGAAGGACACACGCCTGCCACTCACTCTCTGGGGTGAGTGCAGGTGGCCGGTGGTAGCAAGTGGCTGTGCCAACCGCCACAGCTGCAGAAATGATAAGCCAAGGTACACAGTCCTGTCGTTTTCCTCAAAACCACACTCTCCTCGGTTGGAAAATATTCATGTTTCCTTAAGATTAAATATCTGAATATTGCCTCTGAAAGAGCAGCTGTCGCTTTAAATCTAAAGACTAGTTTGTTTACTGGCTGTATTTAAATCCCTTAGAAAATGACACAAAATGGCAATAAAATCATTGTAAGTATTCTACAGGGGAATATAAATGCCCCTTGGTTACACTGTACATATCTTTATACATAATTCTAGCTTATTTTCCTCCTGATTATGTTAAATATGTAAAAAGCCTTTTCTCATAAAGGTAAAACTGCTAGATGTTACCATGTTGTAATTCAGCATTAGTGTCAAGATTGCTTCAGAAAATAAGCCACTGTTACTATTTCATTCCTTTTAAGTGTCACTTGGCATACTGTATGTGATTTTGCACATAAAATAAACTTATATGATTTTATATCACTGTTTGGAAACTGTAAGTAATACTAAATATAATTCAGAGGATGTTCATAAAGCTAACTGAGGAAAAGCAACTGTGATATTTTTATAAAAGGCTTTTAATGTTTTATGCTGTCATTAAATAATTATTTTAGACAATTATGGAAGGGAAAATCAAGAAACTAATATTCTTTAATCCTTAAAGAAAAAAATATTGTATCTGTAGCTAGTTCTTAGTTTAATATTGGCACAGTTGCAAAATGTATCCAAAATCTCAAATAATATCTCTGCATAAAAATATAAGAAGATGTAATTATATTTGGGGCTGTCTTCTTGCCTATATTCATGAGTGAATCTTTTGATTCTTTAAGAAGTTAGTATCAGGCAACCTTTCCAAGCGGAGTGACACAAAGCCCACACGTTCTGAAGATGCTCATTTTCAAACACTAACTTTCTTACATATGAATTTCCAATAACTTACGATATTAAATCACAAAAATTTCTCTAGTGGTATAATAAATTCAGATCAATAAGTTAAAAACAGTGTACACTTTTTTTCCTTTTGTTATCCTGAATATCTTTTCTGAGATCCAGTTCAGTGTGAGAAAAATATACAGAAATTAAGAAGGTGCTTTAATAAGCTTAAAACATTTACAGTTTCCAAATTTTGTACCACAGATTTACTTTCCTACTTGTACAATTTTCCTATTAAACATTTAACCACATATTTTAATTCACATTTAATTTAATTAAGGCCATGTTTGGACTGTTTCAAAATTATTTTGATATACCTTTCAAAACAATTCATATGATTTAGAATCCGGTAAGTTTTCCTATCAAATAAGCATACATCTATTATTTTTGATAGACACAGTATAATAGTAGAACAATTATTTACTATGGTTTTGTAATTTCTGGTGACCTAGAAATCCAAACGAAAGCTAATATTATGCTTATTTAAGTGTGCAATAATATTTTTAGAAAATTTGTTATTTTTTTCTTATATTCAAAAATTAAAAACACAGAGGAATTACCGATGACTGATTACTCATAATATGAGGACCAACAAAGCAATGGCGTTCAAATTGGACTGAGCAACTAGTTATTGATGAAAAATCTGTAGGATATTAAAATTCAGTCTAGACATCACAAGTCCAAGTTCATATACAATAAATGAAATCTAAATAATCCTTATGCTTTTCTAAGAAAAGTGTGCAAAGCAGTAATAAATACAGCCTGGCCCATAGAGGTATTTTTACCTTATAATTGAAATGGCTTTTTAAAATAAATGATTGCATTCCCTGAAAGGTGTCTACAGGGTAATGGACTCCTTTAAAACTTGCACAAAAATAAACCTGTATAGTTTTTCCAGTGTTACCAACACACATAAAAAAAAAAAAATACACCTGAAAGGGTAAACAAAACTTGAATGAAGTGAGCGCTGTCTTGCCTGGTCTTGTGGAAGATGGTTTCACAGCAAGTTGTGTTGACCTAATTATTGAGGAAAAACAAAACCACTATTTTCATAGGTATATGTTTCACAAGTACTGTTTTGAGGAGAGTTAAAGTCATATCTATTTAAATAATTAGTAAATACATCTGACTGTCTTTTCATTCTGATCTGTCAGGACAACAGCTCATGAGAAACAGTACATTTTAATACTCCCTTGATAATTGCATTCTACTTTGCTCTTATAGTAGACTCCTTAATATTTTGTTTATAATGGCATTTGAGTTTTAGATAGAACAGAATGACAAGACTTTATGGCTTACTTAAAGTACATCGTCTGTCTTAGTGAAAGGGAAAAGCAAAATACATTCAGGACCTTATTTTTAAAAAATCAATAGAAATTGCAATTACTAAGTCAGAATTCCAAAGCCAGAAATACAAGGTATTAGTATAGTTGACATCTGTAGCAACATTTTGTGCAAAGCCGCTACCGTCTGCTGCCAAGATTTTCTTTTAGTGTGTACTGTGGGTATTGTCACGTAAACTAAATGAGCCCAAAGGACAGGCTGTGTCTTCCTGTACAGGTGTTGCACACAAAAGGTCAAGGGCTCTAAACCTGAGAAACAGAAAATGCTTCTTTCTTCGGCTTTTGTGTGAGTTTATTGTAATATAATAATCTTCAGGGCCACCTAAAACTATGCAGAGCAGGAAACACAAGAGTGGCCCTTTTCTGTTCTCTTCCCCCAGCAATGTCTTTCAACAAAAGAGGAGGCTAATGGGGTAATTTTCTTCCTGAAAATGCAAAATACCAACAATTTTCTTCAGCTTCAGGAATGTTGTCCACAGACCCCACATTCCACAATTTTCTTAGTGATTCCTTCTCTTTCTCTCTCTCTCTTTCTCTCTCACACACACACACACGCACGCACATACAGCCAAGAGATAGGCAGAGACAGAGACAGAGAGGAAGGAGGACAAATTGATATTTGTAGAATACAGACATTAGAAATGCCCAATACTTTGGATTATCGTATCTGGAAGAAATTAAACTGTATACCTCAGACAGAAAAGCTCCCAATGATTTGGATGAAGTTTCATCCTGCAATTCATTGGATTCAAGGACAGACTGGTCTGTCCGTACAACCCCTAGCTCCTTCCTAGGAGGCGGCCCCTCTGCCTTCTGGCTCCGGCCCTTTCATTGCATGGCTCTTGGCACCGTGCACCCTGGGTTTCCTGCCCGTCAAAACACCCACAGCTAAGTAAAACCCATCTAATCATAAAAATGCGTTTGGGCTTTTCCTTTCCTCCTTTCTTCTCCTGCTGTTTTCTATCAGCAGAACGCTAATACTAATTGGTTAGTCGGTTATTTAGGCAAGTATTAATATTCTCATTTTGCAAGCAAGGAATCAGCTTCCTGCTGCGTATCCCCTGGCCCTGGGTAAGGAGCGCTTCAGATGGGAGATTCAAAGTAGGTGAGGTTGGCCTCCTGAGACCCAAGCTGCTTGCCGGAAGCCTCCAGGAGGGCTGAGCAGGGCCTCCTTAGATCGCCGAGTTCCTGGCTCCCAGTTCTCCACTCAGACCACCAGGCGACACTGCCTCTAATGACAAAAATCCATTTTCCCATTCCACCCCAACGAATGCTCTAAGGACTTTCTTAATTGCGACTGCTACCCTGGGAACAGGAAGCTTATTTGTAACTTGATGAATCTCCACCAGGCCTGCCTGGGTTTCTAGGTTTTGCGGCACTAAAAAACTTTATAGTAACTTTGCGCTGACTGTATCTGAAGATCACACTACCTATGGAACAAAGAGATGAAATGCTGCTCAGTAGAAAGCTAGGACGATACAGGGAGTCCAGAGAGGCTGGTAAAAGAGAGAGGTGCCCCGCATGGAGGACCTGGCCACTGCACCAGATTAAAAGACGCCCAAAGCATAGGACACCCAAAGACTGTCATTCTAGGGCACAAGCCTGGGGAAAAAAGCTACAAACAGGTTTTCAATAGCAAGTCCATTTCATACACATGAATTCTGTCCTCTTTTGCGCAAAAAAAATTTTTTTTTTTCAAACAGCATACCTTTAAAGGCTTGAAGATAATTGTTTTCATGCCAAAAGGCCAAAGTTTAATTGGGATATTTGTGTTGGGGAGGATATTTATTAATTAATAAAGCTTGCCCTTACCAGGTTTAGGAGAGATGTAGAGTCATGCTACTACACAAATAGTAGCCGTGTCAATACAGAGGGGACCTGTGCCATTGGCGACCATCCTCAAAAACCCACCCTAAAACCTTTAAGGGTGAAGGTCAAGTCACAGGGGTGGAACCAAAGCTCATCACCTTTTCATTTTGAATGAAACGTCGTATCTGTTTGGTAAATGAATTGGTCTCAGATCCTTTATATAGAATACCTGAGCAGAGTGTGGCCTGAGTCTGCCCATATCTGTAAGGAGACCTACATCCTGCCCTGCCTAAGCTCAGGCTCCCCGGTTGCCTGTAAGGATAAGAACCCCACACTATGAAGTGCCCATCCCTAGCACGGGTTGGAATCCAGGAACTCAGTAAGACTTGACAGTTCCTAGGGTACCATGTCAGTAGCTAACACAGAGATGCCGATTCGGGCCGCATCTCAGGCTCTTTAGGAACCACCACTTTGAAAGCTTAAGAGACTTTCTCTAAGCCCGAAGTGTAGTCTGTCTTTCTGAGGAAGTTTAAAATTTCTTTACATGAATTGTGCTTCTCATTAAGCCTCCAAAACCCAGGTTCAAATCCCTTTCAATTTCTGGCTTTATAGCTCCTAAAATCAATATCAGAGCTAGCAGGCTAGAGCTATAGGCTCGTGTATTTCTAGCAGGGTTTTATTTCTAGCATGGAAGGGATAGAGCGAGAGAGGCAGGAATGAAGAGAGAGGGGAGGTGGAGAGGAAAAGAGAGAGAGGAGGAAGAAAGAATGGAGGAGGAGAAAGAGAGAGGAAGGAAAGGAAGGACAGAGAGAAGGGAGGTGGGAAGGGGTCTTACCAGGCACTATTATATCCCCTTGAGGTCAGAGAGAGAGAAAGGGGGTGGGAAAGTTGTGAATAGCTGGGCAGGCGCCGCACATAAATTTGCCTACTTCTCAATTAGCTTTAGATTCTATCACCTGGGAGAGCCCAACTCATCCCAGGAGTAAGTACGGAAAAGATAGAGAATGAAATCCAACATTAACTGTCAGCATTAGAAAAAAAAAAAATACAAGGAGGATGTTTCTTCATGGGAAGGATGTCATAGGACACAGAAGAAATAAAGCCTGAGTGGGCAAATCAAGTACACACCCAAGAGAGGGCAGGAACCAACTGCTTCCTTGTGACCTGAATAAACAGCGCAGGGGGAGGGGAAGGTGGTTGGTCTATCTGCTGGGATATCATTTGTGCCAAAGAACTACCGATTGCCCAGCTGCTTGTTCCCCACTTTCCCCTTGCTACAGATGGGCTGTGAAAGTAAGAAGAGGAAGGGTGAGAGGGCGCTAACGCCTGCCCCCCCCCCGACCACCCAGTCTTTGCAGGAGCTTGCCTAGTTTGGTTTTTTTAGTGGAAATATTATCAATATCTGCAGGAATGTTTACGGGGTGAGTGCACAGAATTGTTCAATATCCGTAATAACTTTGCGATCCTTACTGTACCTTTTGAAAAAAGAGTTAAAAGTACTTTGCAGATGTTATCTTATTAATCTACTACAAATCCCCGTGAGCCAGGTAGCATAAGTATGCATAACCCAGTTTTACAGATCAGGAAATAGGCAGAGTAGGGAGAAATGACTAAGCCAAGGTTATGGAGCGAAGAAATGAGGGAGGGAACTGAGGGACCCTGGTGGTGGGGCTGTGCTCAGGGGACCGGGACACCTCCCTCCTGACTTTCCACCCAGGCACTGGGAGAAATCCAACATATTAGAGCAGAAAATCTTCCTTTGCGTCCCCACAGTTCATGCCATAGCGGTTCATGTATCAAGCACATATTTAAACACATTTCTGCAAATTTAAAAAGCGAAGTCACCTCAGCATATTCTGTTTAAAAAGAAAAGAAAAGAAAAAAAAAAAAAGACTTCCACAGTAAATGTCTCAGAGGCCAAGAAGGATCCTGCAAGATAAGTGCTGAGAATGGCTGGCATCAGACTCTCAAAATCACATCCATGCACCAGCCCTCCTGATGACTTACTGAAAGGCACTCACTCCCTTCTCTTAGGTCATAGTGAGGGAAGGGGGTGGTGCTGGCTACTTGGGGAGCTTTGCTGGGCTTCTCTCAAGACAGTGCCTGTGGGGTTCCTCAGGTTCGAATCCCACTGGATCCTATCTGCAAGACCGGGCTCTGAACAATTTGAAATTTCTTCCAAGGTATAGTGGAAGGTTTTTATTTTATTTTATTTTTTTTTCATCAATTTCACAGCCACAACAGGGTTGGCTAGATTCAAAGGTGATGGGACAGACAGATACGTCAGTTTTAGCCAGCTGCTCCTGGGCCACTACCATTCAGTGAAGTACAGGCTCGGGGTCCGGGGTGGGGATCTTCCTCCTTAGCCTTCTTTCCCATCCTGACACACCCCCAGACTCCCTGATGAAGCAATGCCTGTGTGAATGCAACGCAGCCTCAGAATTCAACTCAGGATCTGACACAACCTGAGTTTTTACATTTAAAATAAGTCTTCTGAAAAATTAACACGTTTTTCAAGAGGAAAAGTGACTTTGAGATCTTTTCCCAATGATACTTTCAGGACATTCCTAAAGACTTAGAGAATGGGATGTTTTTCCGGATATTTTTTTCTTTTTATAATTTTTCATCCGAGAAAAATGAAACACCAGCATCTCTTCCCTTTTGTGGAGTTCCTCTGAGTGAAGAACTATGCACATCTCAAGTGTGGACCCAGAATTCTTCCATCAGCCTACTGATGTTCGTAAGTATTACCTAACTAAAGCGGTTGCAGGTAGACTCTTCTGAGTTATTCCACTTGATTTTTCCTGTTCTATCTCCCCAATATGTTTACAAACAGAAACCTTCATTTTCTTTATGTCGTGTCCTTGTGTAGGCAAAACCAAAATTACATCCCCAAACCTGCCTCAGGATTACAAATACTACTTACTACCTATGTGCCTAGTGATGTGTTTGACATCAAGTTTAAGTCTACAGACTTTCAAACATGCATATATATATATATACCAATGAACTGTAATATACAGAATATTTGCCTCCAAACGTTTCCATACATATATACATACACATATACATACATACCTCAATGATGGCGCCATCCGGGAGCCTGAGGAAATGGCGGTACAGCTCTTGAAAACCACTGGAATAAGCTGTGTATACATATATGTGGGAAGTAACCCCTCCTGGAGCAATTGCAGATGCGGAGAGTTTGTCCTGATGGTGGGGGTCACAGCTGGAGACACTGGACTTGGTGTCATGGCTTTTGCAGATATAATCGTACACTGCCACCTAGTGAGACCCAGGAAGCCCCCCAAATCCCCCGTACCCAGAAAAAAAAAGTAATTAACATTTGTCAAGAACATAGCCAATTTCAAATGATCTCACAATAAATCTGAAAGGCTGCTGTCTGCAGAGCTTGCACTCCGCTCCATGTTTCATGCGCATTTTTATGGCACATATCTAAATAGTGAAGACAGCCAAATCCCTGGTGTGTGCTCCACAAAGTTAATTCTACACAGATGAAGCTATAATTGGCTTCTATATTAACCCAAAGCAGGAAGATCAAGCAGGCTGTGACAATAACAGTGTAGACCGAAAAACAAAAATGTTTACAAGTGCTTTCATGAATGGGTGCGCCTGCTTTCTCACCCAAAAAGAAAGGATTTCTCTTTCCACTAACTTGGGCTGCAATGTGTATGTGCAGACTTCTCTTGTCAGTAAACGGACGGGCCAGCCGTATTCCATGGCCATTCCCTGCCCTGCACAGGGCCGGACTGTGTAAAGTGTGAGCGCTGACCACTACGTTTCTTCCTGGTAATCCTGAACTTTGCACTTACTGGGTTTTATTTTCAGTGAGGCTTCGCAGGTGACAATGTCTATTGCGACACACCCCGTGTACTGTATTAGCGCTAACTGATGGGAATTCAATTAAAAGAGACACAGCTGCATCGATTGTTTGAGATATTGCCAATCAAAATTCGACTTCACCGCCTAAAAACTGGTGTATGGCTAATAAAACTTGTTTCCTTTTTTTTTTTTTTTCCTTTCCTGTCTTCTATTCCTTAGCTATACGGATGCTCTCTATAATTCCTTGCTTTCATATTCCAAGAAGTCGATATTTCTGGAGCGTAGCCAAGTATTCTATGGATTCTTTCTTCACTAGTTCTTTTTTTTTTTTAACCGAAACAGAAAATATTCATTTAGTGATCCAGAAAGTCCATTTCAAACATAAACCAAATGTTAACTCCTCTTAAACACTTTAAGAAGACTGCAGATTTCTGAGACTATGTGAAAATTTAATAATATAAAAGAGAATTCTGCCCAATGACTAGTTAATACAAGTCTGAAATTGACAATAAACTCTTAAATTTTTAGCCAGTGAGAAAAATTTTCTCTGAACAAACAAAAAAGGTATAATTAAAATCTGGATGGGCAGAAGATGAAGTCATAAATTTTCTGAAAGTACTTGAAGGATAGAAAAGACAGGGTCCTAACAGAATTAAAAACAAAAGTTTTGGGTGAATATAAGTAATGCTTAAGTAACTCACACTCTCGAGGGAATTTACGGGAACATAGGCTGATGCTAACCTTAAATTAGATTGATTATGATAAGTGTATACAATGGACTTTTTTTCCAGATAAAGTCCAAGTTTTCTTTTTTTTTTCTTTAAGCAATTAATGTAATTATCTATTGAAAGGGTGATGAAAATGTGGTTTAGAGACTTCATGAAATACTGTAAAGCTACAAAATGTTAAAAAATTCCATCCTTTTGTAAAAATCAACACAACACGGACCATGGAGAATAGTAAGTGGGATTAGTCAGCAAAGAGAAGACAAATACTAAATGGTCCCACTCATTCACGGCATCTAGTAACGGGTGACATTACAGTTGTAGAGAGAAGACTCCTGGTTGCAGGATGAGATAAGAGAGGGTAAGCAGGAAGAAGTACTAGTGAAACCGATATTGCACAATAGGGTGAAAAGTTTAAATTTATCTGATGAATATCTCAAACTATGAAATGATAATTATGTGAGACGACAGATCAGCTAATACCTTGATCGGACAATTACATGTTATCTTTATATTTTGAAACATTACCTATCACTCCTCAACACGTGTGAGCATTATGCTTCTTTTACAGATGCCAACGAAAGTGTTAGTGGGATTGTCGTGGGCATGGACACTGGCAGGATGTTAGGGGACAGGCCTGGTCCTGATAAAGACACTGAGAGGTAAAAGTGCACAGCAAAGGGTCCTGTGAGGTTGCTGTAGAAAGATGTGAGGCCCGAAGGTTATTTGCTGTGCTAAAGACCCCACACAGCTTTTATATAAACCATAGACAGGCTATAGTAATAGAAATGAAGACAAGTGTAAAGGGCTCACACCTTGGAGGATGTAAGGATGCAACACTCAGCCAAGAGAAAAGAGAAGAGAAAGTCTTACTAGCTATAACAGGTAAAAAGATAAATATCTTTCTCCAGCAAAGGAAGTATGACAATTGGCAAGCACATACATACACATGCACATATATTCATATAGAAAAACCATGTTCCTGAGCATGCCTTTTTTTTTTTTAAGAACACTATTTAAGAAAGAAAGATGGTGGACACATTTACAGGCATGCTTACTGCAAGGCCATTGACTACAAACTTCAAAAGCTAAAGCGATGAGCAGAAATGTATCTCAGCATGTTGCAGCCTGAGCCATAAGTTGTAGCTCACCGCAAGGACTGACCACAAAGGTGACCACCTCACCTGGTGGGAACAAAGGCTACGGATCACGAAGCTGAACTAACTAACTTGTGGTAGATTCACAAAAAGACAGGGAGCAGGCAGGACCAACTGGAAGGAAGAGAGGCTTGCCACACCCATCTCACCCAGAGTGGACACCTGACGCAGCATTGGCAGAGTGACAGGCTGAACAGACAGAGCTCTCTGTTTCTGAGGTCGAGCCAGGAGCCAGGAAGCTAACGATACATGGGAATGAGGTTTCTAACAAGTAGACAGGGCAGGCATGGAGGGGACATCAATCAAATTACGAGGCATATCTAAAGTGTAAATTTGTTAAATTACATCGTAACTGCCGCCTCAGATACGGTAACAAACGCCGCAGTATACAATTAATTCCAAATCTGCGGAGAGCCCGCTGATGACATCATGCAACCATGTTTCCTGTTAGGTAAGTTCACCTGTGGAGTCTGGGCATGGAGGCTGCCCCAGAGCTCAGGCCTCCATCCTGTGCCGGCAGCTCCAGGCCAGGCCCTCCTTGAGTCTCTCCTCCCCATTAGAATTATGTGAGAATTAGCCCATTTCTGATGGGGCCCAGAATCTGGATGTAAAACATTTCATTGCCAACCCATGTAGCAAACAAGGAAAAGGATAAAAGTAGTTTTGCCATTTTCTGGAGAACTACAGAACTGTCATACCTACCACAAAATACTCATGAGAGAAAAGTTCTTGGGAAGCATTTATGACTTTGAAAATGGAACCTCTGTGCTTTGAAAATGCAACATTAAACAGTAAATAAAGCTATGCTGCCCAGTGGGTACCAGGTTCTTATTTCAAGAAGAAGGGGCCACTGTAACAGTTACTCTTGTTTGAGAAGCTGATTTGTTCCAAACTGCAAGCTTACTGTGGAGAGTACGCCCACTGCTGATGACGTCACACACACATACACACACACACACACACACACACACACACAAGTACATATACATACAGATTACATATGTATGAATATTCATGTACATAAACATGTAATTTAACATTTACAAGGCTGTGTAGTTGATAGCATTATGTCCATTTCACAGACAAAGCAGCTGAGGATCGTTGGCTCAAAGGCACAGATATATGCTGGGGTCCTGAGGCGCTATTGTCATTCATTCAGCTCATTCTTCCTTGTGCTTCTGGCTTCGATCTTCAAGCTTTGCTCCTGCCCTCTCTGGTGAATCTGGCTAAGTGCTGCGATCAGCCTGTGCCTTACTCTAAGCTGCTCCGTACTCGATAAGAGTGGCTTTTGAGGCTGTGCTTGGCCCTGGGAGACTCCATTTGATGAGAAGTTTTTGGCTTTACTTTGAGGGAGGAGTATGACTGCAGTCCAGAAACAACAGTCTGCCTGGCCCCACCCATGCGCAGCAGACTGATAAGTGATTGAAGTGATTGTTCCTCAGAGGAGATAGGGAGCCACCCTGTTAATTGAAGAGGGCGAATTAAGAGTGCAAGGGCACATGGTTGAACTCAAATCACATAAGGGAAAACAGGCCCTGGCATTTATCAGGCACAACAGATCAACTGGGGAATGGATGAAACTCCCTCATCTGGACCCCACAAAGTAATGTGCACCTAACACCCATCTAGGCCAGGACTTAAACTATCCTCAGACCCCAGTTCAGCATTTCCTCATCATAACTGGACTCTACGGCCTCACCCTCCAACCCTGACTCCATCCCCGCAGTGTTCTGACATTATCTCTTCAGGCCAGTCTCTCAGCCCACTTCCGCATCCATTTGAACGCTGCTACAGCCTCTTCAGTTGTAGTCTTTCTGTAAACCCTGAGGGATGCGTATAGACGGACACACACATTTACTCTGTGCTGTGACATACGAGCACATTAACATTAGGAATGGCGATCGGGACAAAGAACCTGCATCCTCCTTGGCCAGCTTATCAGGTCGACAGGGTTACATGGCAAACCGTTGCTGCTGCCACTGCTTACCCTTGTGAATTTAGTACCGTTCAATACCTTCTGGCGTTGTGGAAAGGGACAAAAACGTTCCTCTGTTTCTCACGTGACATGATAACGACGCCGGAGGAAGCAGAGGAGCGTCTCTTGCTCGCTCTCTCTTATGATTGGGGCAAGGCTGTTCCTAGAACACTGATGTCTCTACCTGTCCATATCCGATTTCGCAGATATGTTACCTATGTTTCTGATGTCCACTGCAAGCCTCCTTCCTGACAGGGTGAAAAAATAGTGATCATCTTCCCGATAGCTCTCCGTAATGAGGCAGAAACTTTTGTTCCCTCTGCACTGTTTCCTATAGCTGCATTTTTACTTTCTCAAACAGTTCCTATGGGATATAACATAGCAGCCCCCTGAGACTCCAACCATAAGGACTCAGGCTGATATTGGGCCCAGGTAGGTCTGACTCTAAAGCCCATGAATTTATGACCATAATTCAACATTTTATCATGCCCATGGATATACTGTTGTCTTTTCTCCTTAATGGGCAGCCTCAGGATGAGGATCTGTTTGGACATGTTGCTAGAGGCTGGATTTTCCTTTCAGTTCAATGCTCATATGGAAGATTCTGAGTTTTTCTTCCTGGGTCTTGGTAGAAACATCCAAAATTAAATGTAATATTTAACTGACCAGTATCCATCCTTTCCACTAATATCCCAAGGGGTAGCTCAAGGTTCTTTGAAGATTAACTAGGAGAGATGCTGGACCACATTTCTATCTGTGTTTGGGCCATAGATGTTTACCAAAGCAACTGTTCCTTTCCTGAGGGTTTTGAGCTGGCATGTCTTGAGACAGGCAGGAAGAGTAACAAATTGAGTTATGGAGTCCCTCGACCTGCTGAAAGAGAGAGCCAAAGGAGAAAAACCCAATACACCTTTTCAGAAATAGTTAAAGGAACTGAGACAAGCTTTCCCCACAGAAGAGAGTATTTTCAGTTACCTGCTGAGGTACTAAGCTTTTTCACAGGGGCTGTGAAAACACCCTACCCTGTGGGTAATTGCTGCATCCTCTAGCTTACAACCAAAGAACACCCTCCAGCAATGAGGGATGCTTAGCTTTAAGACTTTGTAAAATCTCCCCAGGGTTAAAAAAAGTAGGGCAAGGTAGGAAAAAAAAATGTTTTATAACAGAGACAGAACCGGAAGAGCAGCTGATCACAGGCGGATACAGAGGACAGAGATGAAGAAATCACTTTTTCCCTTAGACCATGCGGTTCTGTCTCTATCAATTTGTGTATGTGAACGTAATTGTCCTACAACTCTATTCTCTCCACTTTTAAATCTGTGCCCTTAAATCTAGCTGCTGAAGAGGCAAACTGCGGCAAAGTGACCTGTGTGATATTTATTCTCCAAACCAAAAGGCAGTGTGTAATATTTCCCATTAAATTTTATTTCAGGCCACAAAGGCAATTCAAATAGAGGACAGGAAGATCTGCTAAGACAAATGTCACACAACCTAGGCAGTCATACCTAGAGGAGGTGTGGGAGAAAAGGGAGATATGAAGAAGGAAGCGAAACATTATTTTTCTCTAAACAGCATTCTCTATACATGCTTTTGCTTTTCCTTTTGTAGTGAGAAAAAGCTTAACAATTTGGCAAGACTAGTAACTTCCATGAAAAACTGGAGTCCAGTCATTTCTGTAAATACACAGGTCAGAAGAGAGCTACGCTATCCTAATAACCCACATAATCTGAGGTTGGCCGCATAAATCTCCCTTATGTCATCTAAAAATCCCTTTCACCAAACCCATCAAACACGTCTAGCATTGCCAGGGAAGCCCAGAGTGAGTTAACAATTCTATGGAGACAAGCGGATCGGGAGACTACACATATAGGACACATCGGAAGAGCTGAAGCTGGCCTCGATCTGGAAGCACGGGAACATAAAGGGGACCACAGAACGTCAGCCCCATGTACAGTAACCCACAAATGAAATTCATACTTCAGCAGGAAAGCGAGTTAAGGGCTGGGATCCAATGGTAGACGAAACAGGCCGGAACAGGTTCAAATGCTGCATATTTCACAACAGAGCTTAATTAACGCAGGACTCTGAGGCTGTTAATTGCATTATAATAGTTCAGCATGAAATTAGGTCTGATGTGAACGTCCCTATCGTGGAGTTGTTTGTGTTATTATAATTACGCAGAGCTATATAGATTTACGGCATAGATATATATATATATATATTTTTTTTCTAATAGCTTTTGGATAGATTGCTTCTCTTTTTCTTGCTCGTATTTACATTCAGTTTCTGAGTACGGCAAACCAAGCAGAAGGAGCCAGGGTCAGGAAATTAGGTCACCCTGGATGATTCAGTGGATCTCCTGTGGGCTTGATGTTAGAGCTCCAAATGAATGAGCTTCGTGGTGATGGTGACTATACTCACCATTTGTTTAGGATTAGCTGGTTTAGTAAAAACAAACAAACAAAAAGACAAAAACCTGGGTCTCAGTAAAAGGTTTACCTTTTACAGAAATCCTTACTTTATTTTGTCTCAAAAAGCAACGTATTTCCCTGTTTTCTGCTGCTGTAACAGAATACCAGAGACTGGGGCATTTACAGTGAACAGAAGCTCCTTAAACTCAGTTTCAGCAGCTGGGAAGATGAAAGGGGGGAAAGGGTGTGTGTGTGTGTGTGTGTGTGTGTGTGTGTGTGTGTGTGTGTGTGT
>NW_026596162.1:5664035-5680489 GCF_907164565.1 Psammomys obesus
TGTGTGTGTGTGTGTGTGTGTGTGTGTGTGTGTGTGTGTGTGTGTGTTAAATCAGCTAAAGGCAGAAGGCACAAGAACAATGGAAGGCAAGCAAGGGAAAGGATGAGTTTCTGACAAATTGACTCTTGCAATAACTTGCCCATTTCCACAGCGATGGAACTGGTCCATTTGAGAGGTCAGTGTCCTCTTGGCCTATTCACTAAGTATTAGACAATGGTGATTCAGTTACCTCCAAAAGAACTTTTGATGGGGGCAGGCATGTGAGTGGGGGGTTGGTGGCAAAGAGGAGGCTCACATTCAAACCACAGAATTCTTTTTAGAATTAAAAGAATGCCAATCAGTTGTCTAATATTGACAAGAAATCTCAAAAAATTCAAAATTTTAACCCCGCTTCATAGAAAGCAAAAGACGTGACAGTAGATTAGTTTTTTTTTTTTTTTTTTTAACAAGGTAATAATAGGTGTTTTTCCTTGACTCATGCAAAATTTCCACTCTGGAGTTCAAACTCAGAGCTAGCTCATATGAGAACCCAACCCGTGGTCTGATTTAAACACGGGTAAACGGGAACACAGCACCTTGGAAGAACATTCACAGTTGATGGTTTGGCTTTTTATCTTGCTGTTTTGACTCCTGTGCAGCCTATGTTTATCCGCCATTTTGCAACACTTTTCCGTGTATTTTGTGAATTTCTTTAAAATGAAAGACTGAAGTATTAATGGAGGGTTACCCCAAAAAATGTTTCTTTCTTTATCAGAGCCATTAGGAGTGGAAAAGGAACGCTTAAGTAAACTTGAATCAACCCAGGGAAAAGTAGTAAACTATAGGATAGCCAGCAAGCCATATTTTTATGCAAAATTACCTCTGCTCAACTGAGATAGTGATTAATTGTGTCATTGGGGGAAAGTTAACACATTTCTGCGTGCTTCTGTAAATCTATCTTATGATTTACTATTGAACATCTCCAATTTTCGTAACCACCAATTTTCACATCTTTTATCTGTTGGTGGCAACATACTGTCTGTCTTTACACACTGCTATACAAGGTAATCACTAAGAATTTCACTTCTGGTTACAGCATCATTCAAAACTCTGAGAAACAGAAGTAAACACAAGAACAAAAGTTGGGAGCTATTTTACGAACGGATTAAAATCACAGGTCTTGGCAGTATTCCCATGGTTTTTGCCTCTGGACATGCATGCAAATGTTCATAATGGCAGCACTGTGGCCACATTTAAACATCGTACAGATTAATCTCAGAGCCAATGTCAGCTTAGGACAATCCCTCCCTTCTGCCAGTTTTCTGTTCATGCCAGCTACCAACTGAACAGTGGTTAAAAGGGAGAGAGCACCACGGGTCCTGGAATCCTGGGGTGGGAAAGGAGTTGGGACCCATGGATATGGGACTGAAGACAGACAGAAAAATAAAAGAGAGGGAGGAAGGAGGAAAACCATGCATTTGCCCCAGCCACCCACTATGATTTTAGATAAATCCTACAGATGGTGAATGCATTGTTTAAATGCAAAGTAGTCTTAAATGATGTGGCCAGCCCTGTTTCCCACACCTACTCTCTACTCTAGAGTTACAGGAAGAAAAACTTCAAAGTCAGAGTGCTAAAAACACATACTGTTTTTGAAAATGAGACAAAATGCCCAGACCTTCAAATTTAGAGTCTGCTTTCCTTCCTTTGCATGCTAGCAGTAAAAGAAAAAGAAGATTGAAGGTTGTTATCTATTTGACCTAATCTTTTCCTTTCTACTGAGACAGAACTAAGGGATAGTAATTGAATTAGTTTACTTTAGACACTCCATTGTAGGATCTAAAGAAAACAAAATTGACCAACCTATTCATTTTTCTTTTTGATGTTAAACTTGAAATGTGATTCTGTGGGCCTGGCTAAAGTTGACTCAAATCTACAACTGTGTCACTATGTCATTGATAGAGCTTAAGCTATCCTCTCATATAAAGAACACTGACCCTTTAAAAATTCTAAAATAGAGTTCAAGCAGGTATAACGATAAAAACCTATGATCTAAGGTACTGAGGCAGGATGATCTCCTGAGATCAGCAATTGGAAATCAGCCAGAACAATGTGAGACCCTGATTCAGAATGGGGAATGGAAAGGCTTAAAAGGTGCTATCTTTCTTACAGCTTTGCGGGGTATGGAATCGTCATAGGAAATCCTTTCTTTCTATCTGGGAAACTTTAATCTCAGAAGATGGCCTGCTGTCAATGCACACAGCTAATACTTGATTTTTTTAGTTCATCCTTTGAATTGATTTCTCTGTACTGGTAGGGAAAAATGTCAAAATAACATAAGCTAAGAGATTGTGTGTCTATGTGTGTGTGTG
The DNA here is from genome assembly GCF_907164565.1 of Psammomys obesus. Lineage (NCBI taxonomy): Eukaryota > Metazoa > Chordata > Mammalia > Rodentia > Muridae > Psammomys > Psammomys obesus. Next base: position 5,666,387 of record NW_026596162.1, read on the forward strand.
TTTTATTTTACTTTCAGGACAACGTATGCCCCAATTTGTTTCTGAATCATCAGAAATGAACAAAACCATGTGAATGAAAAACAGAATGTTTATACTCTGCCCAATCTTAATTTGAATCCAAGTCAAGTGGTACAAATTGGCTGCATATCTAGGAAGAACTGGCAACCAGTGTGTTCTTATCACCCACTGAGCATGCTCCGACATGTGCTTTGTAGTAGGTGTTGGCGAACGCTCCCCGCACACGTCCTTGGCTTGTGGCCCTCTGTCAGAATTGTTACAAATGTCACCCATTACGGAAGTCCACCACCCTAAAGGAAAGGCTCCAGACAATCAGCCATACCCTCTGCCTGGTGTTTGGAATCGCACCAATATAGAAGTATCACCATCAAACACCCTCAGCGTTCCTTTGTTTTCTTCTTCTTTTCAAATCCTTCTGCGTACAGATGCAAGCTTCACAAGGCAAAGGCGTGAAGCCCCAGCCAGGGAGATGTGCCTAGTAGGCATTTCTTAAAGCAGTAAGTAGGTGAAGTTGGGGATTTCGAAAGAGTTAATATAGAAGGACACCTGGGTTTTTGTTTTGTATTGTGTGGCTTTTATTATGCCCGTCTTTGAGGCTTCTGACATTCATTTTATTTTTGCCAACAATAAATCAGTATTTGTTTCAAATATGTATATATATATATATATATGTATATATATATATATATATATTTACATTTAATATTAGCGTTTCCCATTTTCCTAACAGTGTCGGTGAAGTGAACTCTCTACCAACATCGTCCAGTACACGTCTGAACTCCTTGTTTCCTAACCCAGGGAGCTCTTCTCAGCCATTCTTTCATGGCTTCACCTCACCCAAACCTCCCACATGTCAGAGACTGCCATGGTGCAGTTCTCCTAGAAGAACAGCCCTTCACAGGCACATACAACTTCTACTTTTTGAAGCCGCACTGCAATCGAAAAAAAAATCATTAACCAGCCTTACAATGAAGAAAGGACTATCCCGAGTTTAAAGGTTTACTAGTTTACATCTTACATGTATGAGCGGTTTGCTTGTCTGTATCCATGTGCACCATGCACTGGCCTGGTATCCACAGAGGCCAGAAAAGGGTGTTGGACTAATTGGAATTGGCGAACAGCGGCATCATAATGTGACCGAAAGCCTCTCTGACCCCTGAGACTCAGGTTCCTAAATGGCCTCTACTTTCCTTTTAAATGACATTTTAAAACAAAACTGTGGAATCGAAGAATACTCCTGAAGTCCTCATCTAAACAGAATATAAATCTCTCCTATAGATTGACAAGGCCGGGCCACAAGGAGGAAGGGTTTGGGGAAACATGGCTGTAAAGAGTGAACTCTTGACTGCTACTGGGAAGAATGACATGCCGGGAAACAAAAGGTCTATAGCCCATGATCTGCATCTGTCACTAGCAAAGGCATGATCTCTCTTTCATCGTCACTAAAATGAAGAACTTGGTGGTAAATAGTTTCTATGACATCCTGGCCTAAAATATATATTAGTATATAATACACTAAATATATATATATATATATACTAATATATATCATATATGATATCATATATATGACATGTTAGCATATATAAAAAGATATGCTATAGATGATATAACATATTTAATATACTCTTATATGCATGAAGTACGTATATCTTCACATATATTAACATATCATATATATATATATTCAACAAAAATCATTCCAGTTGATCTCCCTAGAGATATTTTTTGCAGCTCAGCTCATTTAACATCTGCCACTAATAGCAGATCTGTTCGCAACCACCTGGCAGAACTAAACAGGAGTCGGATTTTTTTCTCAACAGCAATGCTTTGGCTGTCATTGAACTTCAGAAAAATGGAAAAAAAAAAAAAAAGCCTGAAAAGCTCTGAGTCCTGTTTTGCTGTTCTATTTCCCCATTTGTAACTTTCTTTTAAAAAGATTTATTTATTTATTTATTTTTTATACAGCATTCTGCCTGCATGTGTGCCTGAAGATCAGAAAAGGGCACCAGATGACATTATCGATGGTCGTGAGCCACCATGAGGTTGCTGGGAATTGAACTCAGCACCTTTGGAAGAACTGCCAGTGTTAACCTCTGAGCCATCTGTCCAGCCCCCTATTTGTAACTTTAAATGTTAATTTTTGAAAGAAATTTACTCATCTTTTAGATTTTAAATTTCTTATTTTTTTAATGTATTCACTTTACACCCCTACCGTAGCCCCCTCTCTTGTCTCTTTCTGGTCTCATTCTCCCTCTTCTCCTCACCACCCTCACCTAATCCTCAGAAAGGAATTTATTCAGCTTTTTTGAAACATCATTGATGAATTAAAGTTCTGTTTGTGTGTGTCTGTGTGTTTGTCTGTGTCGCTGCGTGTGTGTGTGTGTCAATCATAACATATAATGTGCATATGTCATTGTGAACTGGTTACAATAGAGCTATATCCTATAATGTTTAGGTGCTTAATTTACTGAGGGTGTTTTGTTTTGTTTTGTTTTGTTTTGTTTTGTTTTGTTTTGTTTTGCTATACTGTCAGGGCAAGCTCTAATTTCACTCTTCTAAATGTAAGTTCCCAATTTCCAGCATTAGTTATTGAAGAGACTTGCCTTTCCATGATATGTGTTCTTGCCATTTTGTTGAAGACCATAAATATTCTCATTTATTTCTGTGATTTCTATTTGTTCCATTGTGCTGTGTGTCTGTTTATATGATAATACCATGTCATTTTGATCACTGTAGCTTTGTTGTATATTTTGAAATGAGGCAATGTGATGCCTCCGAGTTTGTTGGTTTTGTTCTAGTGTTTGCCTGTTTGAGGGTATTTGATGATTCATATAGTTTTAATCTTTTCCATTTCTGTGAAAGCTCCCATCGAATGCTGGTAGAGATTACGTTGACTGTGTAGATTGCCTTGGGTAGTTTGTGTAGTTTAGTTTTCTTTCAAACTGTTAGTATTGTCTACTTCTTTCACCATTACTTCATAGTTTAAGCCTACTTTTAGATACTCTTTTATCTCCTTGATTCAAATTATTCCTAAGTATTTTCTATAGATGATATGGCAAATGAATTTGCTTTTTAAATTTCTTTCTAAGCTAGTTCATATATAAAGTTGTTATTGGTTTTTGCATGTTAATATTTTATCCCACAATGTTTCTGAATAATTTACTAGTTGTAATAGTTTTGGGTAGAGTCTTTAGAATTTAGAATGTACAATTTCATTCCTTGTGCAGTGATAATTTACTTTCTTCGTTTCTTATTTCACTATCTGAAGAAAGGACAATGCATGCACAATTTAAAAAAAATGAAACAGAAAATGTAGCATCAGGAAAAAAATCAATTAATTAAAAATCCTATGGTGATTTTTGCATTAAAATCAGAGAACAGAAATTATGCTGGTGAGATATCCCAAATGCTAAAGTCGCTTGAAGTACAAGTCTGTTGAGGTGAGTTTTGTCTTGAAACTATGTAAAGATGGAAGGATAGTACTGACTCTAAGGCATTGTTCTCTGACTTTCACGTATATGAAATGACAACCTCCGCACATCACCACATCTTATTTATTTAAATAAATAAACAAACTAGTTAATTAATTAAAAAAGAACTAATTTCCCAGGGTGCTTAGATGAAATTCTATTTTAAATGGTTTTACTACAGTTATTTTGTTTAAGTTTAAAGAACAAATCCAAATAACTGATATGTGTCCTGAAAGTGAAGAACAATAAAGAACATTATCAGAAAACAAATACTACAAAAGATATCCAAGTAAAAGTCCTATAAATAAAAATTATAGTGACTTAAATGGCAATTTCATTGGGGATAAAAACAAATTATAGATACCAGAAGGAAAAAAAAAAAAAAACAATGGATTTTGAACATGTAAAAATTAGTTATCCAATCTGAGGAATAGAAAAAGAAATACAGAGAACAAATGAAGAAACGGGCTCATGGAAGTACTCAATGGGCAGAGATGTTTTGTGCCATACTTGGCAACTTGAGTTTCATGGAGAGAATGGACTCTCCACTCCAAAAGGTGTGTTGTGTCCAAATGCATATTGCGCCCACCTTAATAAATAAATGTAGTACTTAAAAGAAATGAAAGGATCAATCTGAAGAACAGAGTAAAAAATAGTAAAAAGCCAATCTGAATAGAGGTGCATCTGAAACACCCCAACACTCCCACAAATGCAACTGAAGAAGAAAAAGCCAACATTGCAACCAAAGATTTATGTCTGTGAGGAATGACAGCACATATTGAACAAATCCCTAAGAGTCTGGATTATTATTTAGACCTGTGCCAGTCAAAGCACCAAGAACCCAAAACAAAAGACTGTAAAGCAACTAGGAAATAAAAGGCACATTATTTAGAGAAAAAAAAAAGTGATCTGCATCTTTAGCAGAAAGGATATCAAAACCAAAAAACAGAGGTTAGGTGACAATGGGACAGATCAACCCAGAATCTGACCTGTTTGTGGTCGTTATAGTGTCATAGGGTTTGTTTCACTACACACTGTGACAACAAACCCTCTAACAGACACATCACACAACCAGTTATTACAGCAATAAAGAACCAATCACACAATAATTTAGGTTTTCAGTATGCTGTGTTGCCTTATCTCTGAACACAGTCTTCTTCAGCAAAGGGAATTCTAGGTCTATACTTTAAAAGCATTATTTGTTTGTTTGTTTATTTTTGCTTTTAATCAGGTATACTTCTGTGTTCCTGGGTTTGTACATGGGTGCAGTGTTTGTGGGGGGCAGTAGAGGATGGCAGCTTCCCTGGAGCCGGAAGTACAGGTAAGCTGCATGACAGGGGTCCTGGAAACTGAACTCGAGTCTTCAGAAGCACAGCAAATACCCTTAACCACCGAGGTAGCTCTCCAGCAGCCCTACGTATATTTTTGCCATTTTTGAGGAACAGCCACAAATTAAATATCTGACTCCATGATTTCTAAGATTTTCCAGTTTTCAAACATGCACTAGAGTGTACTCTGACTAGAATAGAAACACACCTAAAGAAAACCCGGATTGGTGATATAACAGCACCCGAGATAGTATTTTCACTTTAAGGTCTTGTAAGAAAGCTACAATAAGCCAGACTTCCCTGCCCCTTACCTCTGTTTTAATCTGAAAGAATAGGATGATGAAATAAATAAACATAAATCATCACTCTCTCTAAGAATCCATAAAATTAATCCATAAAATTAACTACCAAAATCCCTCACTTGATGTCTACAGTAAAGAAAACGGTTTTTACATATTTGCTGAGACATTGTTTACTAGCAAGAAACTCACCTGGTATTTGGTTCTTCTACTCTGTGTAGGTAGATCTACACATACAAGACAAAGTGACTATTTCTCTATCTAAAGAAAGTGAGGGGCTGTGAGAGATGGCTCAGCAGTTAGGAGCACTTCTTGCTCTGACAGAAAACCAGGGTTCCATTCTCAGCACCCACGTGGTGGCTCACAACCATCCATGCTGTATTCCAATGGGTCCACCAACTTCTTCTAACTGGCATGGGCACCAGGTATGTGTGCAGTGCATGCCCGTTCATGTAGGCAAAACATAAAATAAAATAAAGGAGGTAAACAACTTGTAGAAAGAAAAAGGAAGGAAGGAAGGAAGGAAGGAAGGAAGGAAGGAAGGAAGGAAGGAAGGAAGGAAGGAAGGAAGGAAAAGTGAAGCTACCAAGTCTGTAAACTGTTTATATTGGGCAACTAGGGATGAGGAACATTTTCTCAATTAGTTGACATGTGTCTGGTTAGATAAGAGCAGAGAGTTCCATGCCCACCCCTGTAATATACACAGACACACACAGACACACATGCTTCTGAATTGCTGGATAATTAAGCGATGTAACCTATATTTCAAACATCAATTGAAAGACTCTGAAAGCAGCTACAACTTTTTAGTGATAAACTGCTACCACTTTTGTTACACTTATTTTTTTTTTCTTCAGCAGCCTTATGAGTAGCTAGGCTCATGCATACAGTAGTTTATTATCTAATTCGTGGATTTTTCTGTTGATTCTATTTTGCTCTTAAATCTACTTAGAGGCAAAAATATCAAAATTGTATTCACTTCCTTTTCAAAAATGGTGACGGAGAGGAGATGAAACTTGTACCTTAGTGTTCACTGCCAGAAATATAATTTTAAGACGGGAGTAAAGTTTACAAATAAGATGGAAACTATAAAATGCAATAATAGCCTTTGATTGATTGATGGGGGAAATTAGAGCCTTGAAATATATAATTTCATTATTAAAATTGATTTCAAAACTGATGAGTTAAAAATAATGAAATTGCTATGTCTATAGGCAAAAATATTGTCATTAATTTAACTTTTGCTAAATTAGTTAAGCAGAAGAATAGTTACATATATATTTAAAGGTACATGCTAAAAATATTTAGTTCAGTTGGCCAATGTTCTCAATAATGATATCTGGCCAATAATATCTTGTACTGTGGCAGGAATTTATTTGTTGAAAGAAATAGGCATTACAGAAGACTAAGCCAGTGAGTGGCTGAAGACCTATACACTGAGGAAGACAAACAGCTGGGGAACCAAGTTACCACCTGGAGTTCCTTCAAGAGGACATCTGAGAAGTCTGTGCAGAGAGGGAAAACCTTCAGCTGTCTCAAAAAGTTTCTCACTTTGACGGTGGTGATTTTATTTTGTTCGTTCTTTGTCTTCCAAGTACCTTTAAGTTCCAAGGTCATCTAGTTTCAACTGACAAATGTGTCACTGTCTGTATACAGGAAACCAAAAAAAAATCCTGCATTTCAGGCTACAGAGTTGTCAAATCTACTGAAGGTAACTTATCAGACTGTTACAAGAATTCATATGTACTGTGTGTCTCTACATGGGATCCCCCCCATGAAGAAATCACCTTTTCCTCATTGGTAGTGATTAGGGTATATGTGGAAGCATCTGAAAGGAGTGCTTGAAGGAAAAATACATGCACTAAGTCCTAATAGCCTATTACTGAGAACTATATTTAACACAATTATTGTCACAAATAGTAACCAAGAAAGCAGGACATTAACCAAGAGATAACCACGAAAAGAAAAAGAAGGATTGCTCTAAAAAAAAAAAATGAGCTGGGTAGTCTAAACAGAACCAAATCATATACCTTCACACATGGTCTATGTAATGAGGAAGATCTCCCAGGAGGAAACTAACAGTTCCATAGTGAAGTGTGGTCCCTGACAACAGGTAATGGCCAGCTGAGCAACGGACTTGGGTCTTTAAATGCAGGAGATAACAAGGCAGGTCTGGGACTGCCTCAGAGTTCAGGGACTAGTTGAACATCCACAGGGTCGTCTCAAAGACTAAGACCTGGAAAGTTGCAGAAAGCACACGAGCCAGAGAATAAATGAGCGCCCGGAGTGAGAGGAGACGGAACGAGCACAGGGCAGGCTGTCATAAAACACACGCTGCATAATAGATGATGAATCAGTTCTATTATTTAACTTTCCCAAAGATGGAACAATATGGAGATACGCTAACCATCATAGTCAGCGTTAATTTACAGTGGGAGAAATAATTAGAATCTCACTTTTTCTGAAGAATGGAGTGAAAATGTAAACAGCGCCTCCCTCCAGGCAAGTACTTTATCAAGTTGACAGGTGCATTTGAATTACCATGGGTGGGGGATCTAATAGGTTATTTATGTGTCATTTTAATAGAAAGACCCAACCGTCAAGATGGACAGCAGACTTTATCAGTACTGCTGTTTGCAACTAATCCTCCAATTTAGCACCCCATGAAAATACCTGCAACAAAATCTAGCCATTTTTCTTTTACACTCCATTATGGAAAAATCAATATGGGCGCTATTCATCGCAAATCTCTGGCTTGGCGGATGCCTGAGCCACAGAATCTAAAAAAAAATAAATAAAAAAGGAAAGAAAGAAAGTTCAGCACCCAGTGTGGCGCAGTCCATTGCTTAGGGTCTCATTCCATCTTGTCCTGCCGCCCAGAATGGCCCAGCTGGCCTCATATATATTCCACAACCTAATATGTATTGCCCAGTGACCCTAAATCTGATTACTTGAAGGTCAATTCGTTTGGAGTTCATTTTGGAGCCAAGAATTGAAGCCACCTGACTCCTACACTCGATAGCCTTAATTTTTATCTGCCTTTTAACATTCAAGCAAGGAATGACAGTGAGTGAACCTATGAACACTAATTCAGTCAAACCACCATAAGCTCTGCAAGAACTAGACTTGTTCAAGAACTATGACACTGTTCAAAGGGCTGTCTGAGACATGTCCTGAAAACCTTTTTTCCAGATAAATAGTCTTTGTCGTCCTTCTGAAGTATTGCCTCTCGTTTCATGCCTCAAATTATATATGTTCAATGGGAAGGACTTTTGCTATGCACCAAAGCAATGTGCCTAGTAGTAGATTGCCACTGGTATCCACCCACCATGGAGCCACAGAGGCTAATAAACAAAGAGCTCAAAACTTATCCCCACTTATACGCAACTACCTGAAAGCAAGAAATTTATCAGATTCCTCTGAGCACCCCCACCCCCCCAAATCACCAACGTTACCTGTTTCTCTATCCTGGTGAATATTTAGGCAAGCCATTCCTACATTCCTTTTTTCTGCTGGATGTGCTAGCAACAGCTTTAAAAAGTAGAAAATGGTTTTAAAAAATCATAAATGCTTTCTAGACATCAAGCTTTTAATAAATTTAAACTTACCCAGTTGGGTTTATTTTCTGGAACTGTGTGGTAGATCCTGAAGATTGGCTCAGTCAGCACAAACCCCACACAGTTGCCACGGTTCTGCCAGTAAGGCAGGAAGATGAAAGCCAAGACTCCACTTTCCAACCAACTTTCAAGCATGAGACCCAATTACAGACTCCTTTCTTTTTAAACTCGTTGATTTTTCTCTTGTACAGCCCATAACCCTAACCAGGAAGCAATGCTAGTACATCTCTAAGGGTTTTAGCAATTCAATGATAGGCTGTTTTGATTTAAAGTTTGGGATTCTACATTTTTAAAGCTCCTGATGTTAGCATTTCCTCACTGCCGGCTTCCCTTACTGCAACATCTTCCTAAAGATCAAGTCGTGTTTTATAACTGCCTTTGTTCCTGCCGCATTAAGACATCCAGCCATCTGAAAACAATATTGGAGGTAGCCAGATGTTATTTATTTTATATCATCATCTAAATTAAATGGTATTTATTGAACACTTTATTACACGTCAGGCATCTTCACAAACCATGCTGTGTGAGTAAGAGCAGCATCCATGAAAATGGATATTGTTGTGGGTCTGGTGGCACAAGCCTGTAACCCCGGCTACTTCAGAATCTGAGGCCAGAACATCTAGTTAGAGTTCAGCCTGTCTTCACCACAGAGTAAATTCATGTTCAGCTTGAGTAAGACATTGACTCAAAACAAAATTCGGGGACTATACTTCAGTAGTAGAATGTTGGGGGCTGGTTCTCAAGATGGAGAAAGAAAAAGATAGACATATAGACAGACAGATGGACAGATGGACTGAAGGAAGGAGGAAGAGAAGGAGAGAGGGAGGGAGAGAGGGATGGAAGGAGGAAGGGAGGAAGGAAGAAAGGGAAGGAGGGAGAAATGGAGGAAAGGTGAGTTGAGAGAGACTGTCATGATGTCTAGATGTCTGATGCTGAGGGGACAGGCCTCCATCCCCTCACGTCCAGGGTGTGCATGTTTCAGTGCAGAAGAAAACAATTCTGAGCCCAGTCTTATGAGACCCGTTGATCACATATGATACCAGCAGCAAATGTGCCAAAGGGCCAGAAGAATTTATCAGTGCACTCTTTATTGGGCTCAATTCTAAGGACCGTTTGCTTCCAACAGTTCCTCGGGTGACAATAAAACTGATTCATTTGGAAGTAAATACAGTCTCTGATATAAAGAAAGTCTTGAGAAGTGAGGTTACCTCTGAACTTTTTGATATGTAGAAATGCCCCATTTCATATGGGCATACATATTTCCTTGAGTGTTATATCTATACTTCTGAACCATAGGAAACAATTGCAGTTAATTATAACTGTTATTTTTTGCTCTGTGATTGTTTTATGTGTTTAATTTTTGTCTTACACTCCTGGCTAGTAAGCTCCTTTAATGCATACTTTATATGTGTCTCTACCCTCCAAGGTATTTACTGCGGAGGCAGAGAGAACACTGTTTCCATTAGCCAGGTTCACTGTCAAGGATATTTGGTACTTCCAATGATTTTTCAAGAGTCAAGAAGGTTCATGGATCTGTGAAGTCTTATTAGTAGTATTGTAGTTTCATTGGCCCCTTTCCATGACCTACAGAAGCATCTTCATTAATGAGCCAAAATTGTACATTCAAAACACAGCTTGCAGCAAGATCAACTGTATGATCAATGTAACCTTGAAGAAGTCGCGGTAGCTGTAATGATATCGGGAAAGGGCACGTGGAGAAAGACAGGAATAGAAACTATATTGGTTACTAAAGATCATACTTGGATTTCTGTCCACTTATTGAGGAACACTGCTCAGACTCAGCTATACCCCGAGATATCTGAGCCTGGATTTCCTGAATAAGCCTCCTCTTTGCTTTCTTTGTCATGTAGATGATGAGCATTGCCTGGACCTGGGAGATGTAATTATTTGGGCTTTGTTTTAATGGTAACTGCAAAGTTTGTGTTCCCGAGAAAAACAAATCACTTTCATCCAACTTTTTGTAATGTTTTATCTAATGGAACTGAGCAATAAGGCCTGGTTTCATGTGCCCAGATCAAGATTTGAGTGGCAGGTTTAGAGAGATAGCCCAGCAGTTAAGAGCTCATATCGCTCTTGCAGAAGACCTGAGTTTCATCTCCAGCAGCCACAGAGGGATGCTCACGCCATCTATAACTCCAGCTCCAGACCCCATGCCTTCTAGTTGTGATTCGTTCCAGCACGCAGATGTATAATATACATAATTAAAACTAAAAATAAATCGTAGAGGAGTATGCTTTTATACTAAGCTATTATTTATTTTCTTTCTAATTTTTAATCTATTGTTGTCTTGGAGTTTATGATTACGCTAGCTTTTTACTAATGCCAGCTTCATGCCTGTAAACAATACATTCTGGTTACTCTCTCCTTACCTCCTTTTATCTCCTTCCCACTCCTACTAACTCCTAATCTTCCTACTTGTATCTTTCCCAGGTTCATGACTTTGGATTTCATTTTGTGACCCATTTGTTGTAACCAGAGTTATCTGTGTGGCCATTAGATCAGGTGGGGATCACCAAGTAGGAACACATATGACCCCCACCCCACTTCCCTGAATTTATCTGTAAGAAATCCTTCAGCAGTGAAAGGAAGCTCCCTCTGAGCCTCTCCTCCATCCATGCCCAGCTGTAGAAAGGGCCCATTTCTGTGCAGATGTACTGCAGTCACCTGTAGCTGTTGAGAACTCAGGATTATAATAATTACTAGAAGGTTAATAACAACTATAAATGTGCTTGTAATAAAAATTATGGGATGTAAACTTGTACAACCACGTTGAAAATCAATCTGGCACTTTCTCACGCAATTAGGACTAGTGCTACCTCAAGATCCAGCTATACCACTCCTAGGCATATATCCAAAAGATGCTCAAGTACACAACATGGACATTTGCTCAACCATGTTTGTAGCAGCTTTATTTGTAATAGCCAGAATCTGGAAACAACCCAGATGCCCCTCAGTTGAGAAATGGAGACAGAAATTGTGGTACATTTACACAATGGAATACTGCTCAGCAATTAAAAACAAGGAAATCATGAAATTTGCAGGCAAATGGTGGGAACTAGAAAAGATCATCCTGAGTGAGGTATCCCAGAAGCAGAAAGACACACAGGGTATATACTCACTCATAAGTGGATATTAGACATATAATATAGAACAAACATACTAAAATCTGTACACCTAAAGAAGCCAAGCAGGAAGAAGGACTCTAGGTAAGATGCTCAGTCCTCATTCAGAAAAAGAAAGAAAGAAAGAAAGAAAGAAAGAAAGAAAGAAAGAAAGAAAGAAAGAAAGAAAGAAAGAAAGAAAGAAAGGAAGGAAGAAAGAAAGAAAGAAAGAAAGAAAGAAAGGAAAGAAAGAAAGAAAGAAAGGAAAGAAAGAAAGGAAGGAAGGAAGGAAGGAAGGAAGGAAAGAAGGAAGGAAGGAAGGAAGGAAGGAAGGAAGGAAGGAAGGAAGGAAGGAAGGAAGGAAGGAAGGGAGGAAGGAAGGAAGAAAAGAAAGAAAAAGACGAAAAGAAAAAAAAACAAAAAAAAGCCACCTGAAGTATTTAAATACCAGTAATAGTCTGTAAGTTAGCACTTCCGCATAATGGATTTTAACGCAAACATTAACACAGTATAATAGATTTTTTAAATAATTCTATAACATATTCTAAGCGCATCAAAGTATATATGAATGTATTTATTATCCTCTATATTGTGTCTCTACACATTTATATTCACATCTCTATAATACCTGAATTTTAGTGAGCTTTGGATTATTCCAACTTTCTCCTTTTGGTGAGCTTTTCCAGAGTTTCCTAGAGTGTCATGTATTACACCTAGAAATTTGAACTGCCCTTTAAAATTAACCTCTCTGGAAACAAAGGTCTTCCTTTTGAGACCTTGAGCATATTTGTCTACTTAGCAAAGGAATCCTGTTTCTTTAAATTCAAGTTCTGAGTGAGAGCCACCACTGGGCGGGGGTGCTGAGTCCCCTTGGCCTCCCATTAAGCAGCTTCCTGAGGGGACAGCACCTGATCAAGCACTCATTGCACCATTCCTTCAGATTTTTAATTTCAAAACATTTCACTTGGCAGAGGCCAACCGGGGAGCCCTGTTGGTGACTGCTGGTACTTGGCAACAACAGTGGAAATGCAGGAAGACACTGAGCATCGAGCAAGCCAGAGTGCTTTAATCATCTCCGAGCAGTGGCAGAGCCAAGATTTACAGGGGCCTCCCACCTCTAGGTGTAGGCAGAGTGACACACTCCAGCGTAGCTGTGAGCTTTTATGGTTGTCTTATCATTTGGAGAACAGACATAAAGGCAGAGGGGTGGGCGAGAAAGCGCATAATGTTTCCGCACACCAAGCTTAATTTCAATATTGTTTCGGGCTCCTGGGGTCTCCTCGTGAATGACTGTAAAATTCCGTCGTTTTGAAAATTAGTGGATCACAAGGAAAATCATGTCTTCGAGGAGGACTCGGCTGCTGTCAACGGGGATATTGGGAGTTTTGTCCCCACAGCACAGCATGCTAAATAGGCCTCGGGTTCAGGGGAAAGAGCTACAGAAAATGATAAGGGTAGAGGTCAACATTATCATTATTTCTTGCATCTGGCAGAAATTACAACTTAAAAAAAAAGAAAAGAAAGAAAACATGAAATTATGAGAATATTCCTATACTTAAAAGGTGACTGGAGTGTCATCTAACCTATACGACGAATTTGTGCTCCATGGGGTAGGGTGGTCCACATTCAAACAGCTTTTGAATATAACAGTCCTACAATCTCTTCCATTTCTAGAGAAGATCCTGTTCTATTACATATCGTATCTATAGCTGTGCTATGCTCAGTGGCTATAAAACCATTCATCTGTGTAATCTGGAGGCAAAAACACCCCAGAAAGAAAAGCAGTGGGTCTGGGCAAAATGATCTATCTTCATTTATGCCATTAACATCCTTCTCACTGTTCTGGCCTGGTGAGGTGGATATCATATCGTGAAAACCACAGAGAGCCAGCTGTCTCTCCCAAGTCCAACCAAAATCATACACACAATTACATTTAGCGCGTATCATCTCACAGAGAACAACATCCTTTTACATCTCCAAGACTTATTAATACACAGACTACAAATTGGTGGGAGCCCTGATCTGACAGGGCATGTCTTGATCTGCTGCCACTCAGAAGTGGGTAGAAGATGTGGGTTTTTGTTATAGTTCACTTCTCAACTGTATTGCTGGCTTCTTTTCATCTGTTCCATACATGCATAGCTTGGTGGGAGATGGAGTCTTGCCAATTTATACACAGCTTCTCTCCTGCTATGTATTCACACACACACACACACACACACACACACACACACACACACACACAC
>NW_026596162.1:5680499-5723767 GCF_907164565.1 Psammomys obesus
CACACACACACACACACACACACACACACACACACACACACACACACACAATGTTCTTCATCAGCTACACTCTTATGTCCAGAGCTACATCCATTTCCCTTGCGGTTTTAGGTGCCTAGCTCAGATATTTCATTTAAGCAGTATGTGCTAAGTTAATTTATTTTTATTACTGTGGAGCAAGGAAAGGAGCTAGGAACTAAGTGACGAAAGCAAAGTTTACTTTGACTACATAGTTTCTATTAGACACAAATCCATGCTAGCTGGAATCTCTGTACTCTGCATTAGCAAACTTCAGTCATGGGTACAACTATACTGGGTTCTTACTAGCAGCATGACTGAAAAACTGTGCACCCTTAGGCTTATTCAGAGTTTCAGCAAAATGGTCTCTGTGGTTGTTGAACTAACTCATTGGCTTCTTAGTGGCTGGTGCTCGGGAACCCTCTGAGGCCCTTGGACCCTCTGGTCCTGGCCAGAGATTCTTTCCATAGGAATTCACAACATATGTCTTCAAAGACAACAAAGGACTCTCTTGTGTTTGCTCTGGCTTTTCAAGAAAGATCTGGGTTTCCCTTTAAAGGTAATCACCTTTAAAACTGATTAAGCCAGGTCTACCCACAATAATCCCAAGCTTTTAATCTAATGACTAACATAGTTACACCTACAGAAAATCTTCTTATCCTTTCCCTAGAGTCTAGCCTAAGGACTGGAGTGAATGTCCTCTGTACTTAACACTCTTCCCCGAACTCAAACGTAGAGATGACCCAGTCTGTGCACATCAGGGCTTATGTAAAGGATCATGTCAGAATTCATTTTCTCATGGTGATATATTGCGTTTGACTTCCTTCACTTAGCACATCATTGAGGTTATTTTGTGTTCTATTTTATTTTGTAGTTTATTTCTTTTTATTGGTGAATAACATCTCATTATATGAGTTATTTGACTATTCCCCAGTTAACAAACATTTGAATTCTCTGTAGATGTTAGCTGTAACTATGGAGACATTCACATACACGTTTTCGTTTTCTAGTTTAGATATCCAAGAGCTGAACATCTGCGTTTCAGGATAAATCTATGTCACACACCTACCATAAGTATATTCCTGGTTTCATTTGTCCTGAGTTCAATGTCCTACTCTGATCTTACACTCTCTGTAATATTTGCGGGGGAGGGAGGTTCAAGACGGGGTTTCTCTGTGCAGCCTTAGCTGTCCTTGATTCATTTTGTAGACCAGGCTGGCCTTGAGCTCACAGAGATGTGCCTGCCTCTGCCTCCCCAAGTGCTAAGATTACAAGTGTGTGCTGCTGCACCCAGCTGCACTGTGTCATCTTAAGCACATTTTCAAACAGCTGTGTGCTTCAAAAATCTTTATTTGCAACGGCCCTTACCTCACACAGTTACATAGAAATAAATAACAATCCACACGAGTTACTTTAGTGTACCACGATAGAAAATAAATGCCCATTTAGCACTAGCACTTTTCCTAAAAACCTAGAAGTAACTACCCACTGATTGGTGAATGGGTGAGGTCTTTTTTTTTTCTTCCAAATAATCTGTAGCATATACTAGATTTTTTGTTATATAATTATATATTAAAAATAGAAGATATCCCAGAGGTTCAAGTTTTAAATACCATATCCCTAAAATGTGCCACTTTTTAGGGATATTACAGTAAGTTTGGGGGGATGGATGTAACTGAAAAAGAAAGTATCATGGGGAATGGACCCCTGGGAGTGTGTTACTCTGCCTGTGTACTGCCATCATCAGTGCTTCTCGGCCTACCATGATACAAATGGAGTAGCTCCATCATGCTTCTCACCTATAAGGCACAGACCCTCCTGAAGCTGTGAGTTGAACTAAATCCTTCCTCCTGTAAATGGTCAATTGAAGGTAATACAGTCATAGTGATACAAAGGGGATTGATACGACTTCCATTCCATGAGCTTTTGTATTTCTCTCTCTAAACCCTTGCTTGCATTTTGAGGCAACCTAATCATCGGTTCTTTTGAGAGGTTTTGTCAAATACACTACACCTTCATAGGTTTCTTTAGAAATGCCAGCTTATTTCTTTAGCACTTTCCAAAGACTGAATTCAGAGAATGAGAGTGAATGGACTTTCCTTTCTGAGGTTACTTTTATAAAGGGAAGTTGGTGCCCTTATAATCTTATTTCCACATGTGACTTTTAATATTCTGACCTGTAACATCAAATAAACCCTGGGGTTCTTGGTTTGGAAGAGGGGTTTATAACTGCAGGCTGGTGGTCTGTCTGGCTTCCATTTTATGTTAGGGAAAAGTAAAACTTTATTTGCTGCCTGCAGAACAAATTCTTTTTACAAAAGCAAGTTTATTGAAGTTGTAAGCAACATGGTGGCTCTCAGTATGGGGGTTGGCTTGGCCTGTAACCTTCCCAACCCTCTTTTCTCTTCGCATCCTTCCAGTTAAGAAGTCTGGCCATTAAAGATAATGCAAGCATATTTCTTATCCTTGGCAAACTACCATTGGATTTTAAGAACTCTAACAGGCTCAAGATGTTATATTAAGATATCAGATATTTCATTTTAGGAACAAGTCAATTGTTATCATTTTTTTTTTTTTTTGCCAAATTATTTTCCTTACTATGATCCAAAAACATCCTAACTTCACCTCCATTTCTGTTTCCCGGGAAGACAAATGTATAATTCTTTAGTGTAAATGTCATATTTGCTTATGTTGTCCTGCTCCTAACATTGAGCTTGTTGTGGGATAATTATGCTTTCAGACAGAAAAGACCCCTGTTCCCCTTGAAGTCAGATTATGCATCCCATCAGTTGTCATAGTTCTGTGAACCACCTGGGGGAAAATGTGTCTCTCAGACCAGAAAATGAACTCCATAAAGATCCTCATTTGCCACCGTCAAGTACTCTAGGAGATCATTTTCAATCCTGTGGGTTGTAAAGAGTTTCCTTTGCTTAGAAGCAAACTGGGAGTTAAAAAGCAAGGAAGTAGGAAGTCCCTAAAAATTTATACGGGCTCTTAGAAGAGGCGGTGTGGCAGCCACGTCTGCAAAGTGTTGTTTAATAGGCCAGGGATTTGCAACTGAGTCAGTTAGCCATGGAGGGGCCGTAAACATCTCTATGAGCTCGAAAGTCTTCACAAGCTCTTCATTCCTTTCTTCTAAACATTTAGCAAATTCTTTTGTAAATTCAGGCCTGCATGAGCTCTGTTAGAATATGCAAGAACTAAGAATTCTCTCCACAGTTCTGTGAATGACCATTTGCACATGGAATGCAAATGTTCTTAAACCAGCCATAGCGGAGTGCTATGTGTTAGGAAGCCCCTAAAAGAGGAGACACAGTGCTGTTCCCAGGTGCCAGGTCAGTTCAGTCCCTCATATTTGGAGATGAGCACTTCAGCGGTCAGCTCAGCCTGCAGTGTTGTGTGCTTTCACATTCCTCTCCTATGCTCTTTCAAACATGCCAGTCCTGCAGAACACACTGTCACAGAAACAATGATCTCAGGTTCTTTCCTCGTTTATAATGTTTATAGTTTTGTCTCTTCTGATAGGACTGCATGTTCTTTCCAAGGAGGAGTGTGACTTTTCTGTCTTGTCAAAGGGATTTTGACATAATGATGTGTAGACACCTCTCTCTCTCTCTCTCTCTCTTTCTCTCTCTCTCTCTCTCTCTCTCACACACACACACAGAGAGAGACAGACAGAGACAGAGACATATATTACATTTTAGAATTCTTCATTTTTAAATTATATTTATCCAGTTAGTGTGTGTGTATGTGAGTGTGAGTGCACAATGCATGTGTGTGTGTGTGTGTGTGTGTGTGTGTGTGTGTGTGTGTGCGCGTGTGTGTATGGAAGACAGATTGTGAAAGAGACTTCTCTCTATCCACAATGTAGGTGCTAAGGACTGACATGGCAACAGGCTTCAGGTGCAAAGGTATAAACTTCTTTACCCACTGAGCCATCTCATCAT
Organism: Psammomys obesus; assembly: GCF_907164565.1. NCBI lineage: Eukaryota > Metazoa > Chordata > Mammalia > Rodentia > Muridae > Psammomys > Psammomys obesus. The sequence goes on from NW_026596162.1 coordinate 5,684,465, forward strand.
CACCATAATCATCTTTTTTTTTAATTCCTTTTCAAAGAAACTTATAAGACTCTATAGAATTCTATTCTCGTCCTATGAGATGCAAATCTTATTGCTCTTGTGTTCAATTCTTCTGTGAGCTACACCTTACGGTTATACTTTGTGTTATTATCCAGTTCAAAGAGCTGAGGGAAAATAAGGAAAAAGATGGACCATGATTGTTAAATTCAAAAAAACTAAGCTTTTGTCTGAGTTCGTCCCCCAGCACATTTGAGCTATCTTAGTAGCTCCTGTAAGTCCCTTTATTTATTAAATGGGACGATGAAGTCTTTATCTTAACATGGAAACCATAGATGTGCAAGGGCCTTACTGAATTATTTACAAATAGTAAAAGGAAGAAAAACAAATCTATGTTGAGAAGTACATCCAGCTCTAGAAAAGCATGTATGGAAGTTGAGCTGGAGACCCTAATTTTCTTTAAACACGAAGCTATGCAAGCAATGGAAGTTAAACGCTATGGTTCATAGAGCTAAATAATGTCGTCTGTCTTATATATGTGTCTTAAGAAGTTCACTTCACTACGCATCAAGTGCCCAAAGAAGATAACGTGAGGGAGGCTAAGTTTTGCCTGAAGTAGAAGAGAAGACTGGGGAGAGAAGATGGAATGGCCAATAACATCAATCTAAAGTCAAGTAATTTCATTTTTTTTATTTCAGAGAGCAATGCTATTTATGAAAGGAAGCCACACTGGCGATTTTATTGAAGCTAATAAACAAGGCATATAAGTACAGATGTGAAAAACAAAACAAAACCATCATCCAAAGCTAGCCCTGTGCTTGTTCCTTCTATGGGCTCATTCTACTTGACAGGGCCCTAGCCAGTGGGCCTTGAAATCATCCTCAGGTCCAGCAGCACTTCCTGCTGTAAGCTATGGTTCCATCCAGAAAGACATGGTCAACCTGACTGCTTTCCTTACAAAAGTCACATGCATTTTTCAAGGTCATCAGGCCAAATACAGAGGCAAGTGAGACCCTCAGCACTCTTTTGCTTAACCCATGCATGGCTTCCAGCATGGTTGCTTACAAAGCTGGAATGAAAATAACAAGTCTATAAAACTGTGCTTACTAGCAGCATATTAAAATCCCCAGGTCTTCAAGTCGGGAGCTTATGGAGTGATTTATACTGAGTGGAACCCAGAGAGAGGAGCAAAAAGAGAAAATAATAACCTGCCCCATCTCTGCCCCTCCTCACCCCTGGAATACATATATATGCATTTCTATTATGTGATTATATATCATGGAAAGGAAAGAGTAACAGACAACAGAAAAAAAATGAGAAAACTTGGATGCAATACAGGCCTATATGCCCAGCATTTTGGAGGCTGAGGAAGGATTAAAAATGCCAGGCTAGCCACTGAGTTTATGTCAGAGACAGCCCCTGTTTCCCTTACTAGGGAACACCCTTGGAGGCTGACCTGCCATGGGCTACATCTGAGCAAGGGGTCCAGGTTATGTACATGCAAGGTCCTTGGTTGGAGTATCGGTCTTTGCTAATACCCCAGGCCAAGATTTTTTGGTTCTGTTGCTCTCCTTGTAGAGCTCCTGCCCCCTCCAGGTCTTTCTATCTCCCCCTTCTTTCATAAGATCACCTCCCCCTGGAGGGAATGCAGCTGTACCAGGCCACAGAGTAAGACTGTACAGCCAGTCCTGATGAGACCTGATGATAGGCTAGGGTCAGATGGAAGGGGAGGAGGACCTCCCCTATCAGTGGACTGGGGGAGGGACATGGAGAAAAAGAGGGAAGGAGGATGGGATTGGGAGGGGACAAGGAAAGGGGCCTCAGCCACAATACAAAGTGCATAAATTATAATAATAATAATTAAAAGATCCAAAATAATATAAAAAAAGATACTCTTTTAAAAAAGTGTCAGGCTAACCTGGGCTACATAGTGATGCCCTGCTTCAAGGAAACACAACACAAATAAAGGGGAAGAGACAGATGAGGATGAAGACAAAGAGGAAGAAAAGATTATGCTGAGGACAAGCTCAAGGCACTCTGAGGAGACACCCGCTAGGCTTTGGGGGTCCTCCACTCCACTCCCCATCTATGGTATCTGCAAATGCCCTGATCTCCCTGCAACATGGGGCAGACAGGCTGCTAAGGCAGAAGCAACTCAAAATGTTTTCATATGAATGGTGGAGGTGGGCTGAGGTATTTGTTTTAATTCTTCAGGTATTTATTTTCGACACTACATTCATTATTACATGTGTCTGAAGACGGGAATCCTTGGAAAGGGCCCCAATGATGGTGATGCTGGTTAAAGGAGCTTCTAGATTGAAAGATACAAAGGCTGACAGCAAGTATACTGAGTGAGTTCCAGAATATCCGTGGCCACTGCTTGTTTGTCCTCAGGCCTTGGAAGCTGTAAATCAGCACTAGCTTTTCCCACTGCACGTTCTGAGAATAAAGGCAAAGCGAAAAAGCATGTGTGACTCTGTTACCCAGATTCCCTCTTCACCTAGATTCACTATGTCTTCATTTTCATTGCAGATTGAGAAGAGAGGAATCAAATAATTGATTTGATGGCTTTTTTTTTTTTTTAAAGAGCTAACCACAGTGTCTTTCTGTTCAGTCTCAATCTTGTTGGCTCTTTCTGAACAAAGCAACATGCTCTTCTGTCTCTATACATCTTGTGTTGGGAAGACAACTTTAGAATCTGCTCTATGTACTAACACATGAGACTTGGAAATTTTCCACATTGTGGCAATGGGATTCCGGGGCAGCATGCTACTGTGATCTCATATGTGGTCTTCTGCCATCTGAAAATGTCAGCCTGATTGTGGACCTCATCAAGGTTTTCTGAACATCTTGACAGTAGAATTTTAAAAAAGAGTCTAAAATGCTAAGTAGCTTGGCTAATGTTTTCTGAGTGAATAAAACGAGATTTCTAGGTTGAACATCTAACCCGGGGCATTGTTGTTTTAAATGTTTAGGTTTGAGTGCATTTGGGTCCGTGTATATAAATTACAAGAAAAGCTCATCAAAATGTAAGCTGTTTGACTCTAAGAGACTGTGTGATTTAGGAGCTTTTCACATTTTTTTTTTCTAGACGTTATCAAATATATGATAGTTGTGACTGGAAAACTGTCCAAGAGTTGAGACATTTATACTGAATGGTGGATGACTCCTCGAGGACTAATTTTCTAAATATGGAATAACTGACCCTCTTACCTTAAGTTTTACGGGGAGGGAGAAAAAAAAAAAAAACAGCATCATGTGACAACGTGTTCGAGACTCTACTATGTGATGCTGATGACACGCACCGCTTAGCCTTTGATTGTTTTAGGTGAAAATTTGCTACCCTTCCATCGTCTATCAAAAGCATCAGAGGGTGGAAGTGCGGCCATTTTTAATTCGGCTAAAAAGAAAGACAGAGCAATGGCTTCTCCCACAGAGAGTATTGCCTGCTACCATCTCAGTACTGGTGTCTTCTGCGCTCTTACCTCTCTGTGGATAGACTATTCCCACAGTGCAAGCGGATTCTTTACATCTCCCCCTCTGTGTCCAAGATATTCCCCACTACTGCATTTCTTTTTGAATGTCATAATCCATTGGGAAGTAACATACATTCATTTAGAATGGGATATCTTCCATCAGAAACAGCAGAATTGCATAAAGCGTTTTTGATGAGTTTTCTTATAATTTTTAGCACCATGTGCATATTTCTAAAGTGTAAAAAATATATATTTGTGCCGGCTCATTTTATTTCAACTTGACACAAGCTATAATCATCTGAGAGGACTGAATTCTAAGACTGTAGAGCATTTTCTTAACTAGTGGCTGATGTTGGAGGGTAACACCCTGGGATTGGTGGTCCTGGGCTCTGTAAGAAAGCAGGCTGAGCAAACCAGGGGGAGCAAGCCAGTTGGCACCACTCTTCCATGGCTTTTGCACCAGCTCCTGCCTCCAGGTTCCTACCCTGTTGGAGTTCCTGTCCTGATTTCCTTCAAATAATGAACAGTGATGTGAGAGTGTAAGCTGAATAAACCCTTTTCTTCGCATGTTGCTTTGGTCATGGTGTCTCATCATAACAATAGTAACTGAGACAATATTTGTACCTATTTGACGTGTCCATTACCAAGCTGTCATGAGCTGTAGGAGAGTATAGTTAAAGGGTATTTCTCCTTTAGGACTGCACGGACTCAAGAGGAACAGTTGGTCTGGGGAAATGCTGAAGAAAATAACATCTTTCTTTCTGTGTGGCAATTATGCCACAGCATATCCCAGAATTCTGCTACATGTTGTTATTTTGAGTGAAAACTATAGTTTTTATTTCCTGTGAATCTGAATCTGTGAAAGACAAAACAATGACTCAGAAAAACAATTTATCAGAAGAGAATCTGTACTTCATAATGCCTGATAGCACAGTACAGTCTACAGTAAGTAAGTCTTTAGGGTGCAGTGGGACAGGTTACACTATAATAGTTGGAGAGAGGGTATAGAAGGATAACACTATCTTTGGGTAGAGAGGAGTAGTTTACACTACTAAACTTCTTTTGAATGAAGTCAGGTCTGTCCTGAGCCCTATAGTGTCTAGAGCATTGATTCTTAAACTGGATTTAAAAAAAAAATGCTTTCTCAGCAAGCTCCTGGTCTATGACTTTCTATAAAGGTTTCTATTTCTTTGATAATATTTGGGGTGATGAAAATGTTCAGAATGAGATTATGGTGATGTTTGCTGAACCCTGTAAACATGATAAAAAAATCACTGAATTGGGTGAGTTAAGTAGTTTATAGCAGAAATATTATATCTTGATAAAACTAGTAAAGTTTATTTTATTCATTTTAAAGAAGTAAATATATTTTAAATATGAAACGAGACTGTTAATGTTTATCATAGGCAGATATAATTGTGAGATTCTTAGCTATAGTCAAATCAACGCCTGTCATTTCTTTTAAAAGAGATACTTATCTTATTCTTAAAACAGGCAAGCATAGGGTGGAGTTTAAGAAATGTAAATATAGATATTGTTAGTAGAATACAGACATTTCAGGAAATGGGCATTTAATTTCTGTTATGTCCACAGGAAAAATTGGCTTAAAATTATTTTTTCATACATGACGTTATATTCTACAATTATACAAACTCAATACATATGGCAACAAGTCTCCATTCTCATTATTTTTGGGGATATTCTCCATTCTCATTATTTTTGGGGGGCGTTGGGACAATATGTACAGGTATTGACTTAATATCATACCTGTTGTCTTCCTCAATCACTTCTCTATTTTACTTGTTTCTTACTTGTTTAAAAAAAAGTGCTCATTTTCTAAATATTTATTTTATTTTTATTTATGTATCTGTGTCTGTATATATATAGGTCACATGAATGCAGGTGCCCAGATAAGGGTGGCAGATCCCATCCAAACTAGGTCTTGGGAACTGAACTTGGGCCTTCTGGAAAGGGGGCGTGTGTCCCTCACTGTTGTGCCACCTTTCTAGGTCCTAGACGAGGTCCCTTGCTGAAGGTCCTTAAGCTCGCCAACTATCTAAACTGATCAATGAGCTCATAGGATGCCTGAGCATTGCCCACTGCCAGAGCGGGGGTTACAGATGCTGGCCTCATGCAGATCTCATGTCCATGCTGGGCACTTCCAGCACTCCTCTTCTGTTGGAGCTGGGCACTTCCGGTACCCCTCTTCTGTAAGAGCTGGGAACTTCCAGTACTCATGTTTGCAGTCCATCACTGAACTATCATTTACCTCTCCATTCCTGATTGTGTGATTTTCCTTTGTAATACGATACACCATTTGAAATCTACATCTGGATCAACATTATTCAGTTACCTACGCTTAAATTCTCTAGAATTATACATTTGATTTGGCAACACCTGAAAATCTTGTATAAACATGAAGGATGTTTAAAAGTTTGGAGAACTGCTGCTTTTGGCTGAGCAACAACTTCTCAACGTGGTCTATTCCATTACTATGACAAATGACAAAACTGTAACTCACAGTTTCTAAAGTTTATGTGTAAATGAGACAATTAGAAGAGACTTGGGAAAGAAATAGCAGGAGAAAGAATGAAATTAAAAAAAGAATAAAATCAAATGTGTGAAAGCCATTCCTTTAGAGAAAGCAGAATCTGTCTTATGAATCATGAAATATTTACCTAAAACCCTCATAAAACGTATATTTTTCATATCAGGAAATCAACAATGAGTAGGTAACTAAAGCCAAGGGACAAGTGAGTCATGGCAGCGACCCGGTGACAAGCCATAGTATAAAAGAGCTTTTCCAACAGCTTGCCAGAGAATGGGCCAAGGGATGAGTATGTGTCCCCGGGAACCCAGCATGGCGACTGTGCCTGCAAAGTGTACAGCAGGGTCAGTCACGACAGCTTAGCTGGGCTTCAGGACCTCACTGTGGCATAAACCGCAACTGGCGCAGTCGGCAGTGGACAAAGGGAATGTAGCCGTGTCGCTCGCTGGAAGGAGAAAAACAAGGGCAAAGAGGACAACCAATCACAGCTCACCCTGATACAGCCTCACTCGGTTCTGTCACCAACTCACCAAGAAGTGAGTCAACAAACCTACTACGATAACCATCAGCGCGAACAAGACCCGCTACAAACGTGTTGGCCAAACATTCTTACAACACAGGAGCTTTGTGTGCATTTCTGCCCTCCCTGCTGAAGACAGGTGACAAGCAAGCCTGTTGCCGATTATCACGGTTCACGTACCTACGCGTGAGAACCGCATGGCAAAGAACCAGTTGTGTCTGAATCATTTTCCTCTGCAGAGTGGATGCTCCAGAATGGAATGTGAGGGTGGCCACGTAGGATCCAAAGTCCTGCCTGGTGTTTCGTCCTTTCAAAAAGTGATTTTATAAGTATTTTCTCCCGGAATTATGAGAATAACATCTTTACCATAAAAGAGAGGGAATTTATGAAGCAGATGAAGATAACAAGGAACCCCTGTACTTCAGCATCACAGGAAGATATGGCCACATGATAAGCCTGTGGATGATTCTGTAATGTGATGAAATATAGCTTCCTTTATAGTATTCAATATTTATTTGCATTTCTACATTTTTCCTAGGGTAGCATCATTGAAGTGAATTTACCGGATCAAGTGATAAGATCATTCCTAAAATAATCATTCTGAAACCATTTCTGAAAATATTTACTGCCTTCCATTCTATGAGACCACATATAGATGCTCAGGACAGGAAAGCTGATTCTGTCTCAACTGTCTCCCCACCTCTACTCTTGAATTACTTACTCCTGAATTCATTAGGATCAGTTTATTATTGGTATAGCACCAGAAATGTTACATTCTGTTTTCTCTACTGTAAAAGACAGTTCTAAAAATTTTTAAATTTCAAAGTGTACATAGGCATGTTTGATAAGTCACATTGACCAGTTGGTGGCTAAGTATCCGGAGTTTTAAACATTTTGAGTCTTTAATGAATGGGTTCTGTATTTAAAACTTGTTCTTCTTTTGGTGGTGAGTTATCATTTGGAGATAATAGCCTTCCTCAATTTTGAATAGACCAGAAAACATTTAACTATTTTATATGTGGTTATTGGGTTGAGTCTGCAGTTACTTTTTTCTCTAAAACTCTGTGACACCTTTCCATTATCTTCACGCTTGGAGACCACAATAAGGAATTCAGAGGTCAACCTGAGTTTTCTACTCCTCCTACCAACCTTCCTACTGAATGCATTTAGGAATTCAGATCCTTCATAAGTAAGTATTTAACACTAACAAAACAATTGTGAGCCTAATATTTAATGACACTGATAAATTGTGATCTATTACACTGAAGCACTATGTTCTGAAAATGATGCTTTGAAGAATTTAAAAATAAGGTGGAAATGTTACTGATTAAAGGTTATGTGTAAAAACAGCATGTAAACTGAACTCAGATTGTTTTAAAATTCCATGCAGGGTCACTGAATCAATGTAATTATGCAGCCTAACAATGAATGCAGACAAAAGTTAGTGGCTGACATTTTCACTAATTGTTTGACACAATGACTCATTTTTAACCAATTGGTTCTAGTTAGTCATTGAACTCAAGCAATCTTCTCATGTTTACTTTTTTCCAGCTTCTAGGATTGGTTTCCAATCTTTACCTTCCTATCTCCCTTGGCCCTTCTTCAGTTTACCATAGGACATGTTTGTCCCAGGAACTTGTTTGAGAATGGACACAGTACAGGTGATGCTCACTAGGAAATGACAATATATAACCATGGACATATGTCAAACCTGCTCTGCATTCCTGAGGAACGATAGACAGATTCTGAGAATACACGTGCGCACAGGTGACCTTGTGGTAATGGGAAAGTAAGCAGACAGAACCTTAATTTCCCAAGCTTTGCTCATTTCTACTGTTCCAAAAGTCAAAGAATGATGGATAAAGTGGATTATGTTTCTGTATCTTGTGGAAATTAAATCTGCAAACTCATTCACTGATTTATTCACTCTAGTGTTAGCTGCTGATTTAACATTCATTCATTCATTTCCTACAAGTCACTCTTTGTGTATTTTATTTTTGTGATTATTTCAGAGAAATGATAGCTGTCAGTATTGTTAGTATATCATGATCTGAAGTCTTGTGATTACCTTTCCAAGATATGAAGCAGGAATACTAAATATTTCACAAGCCAAAGTATTACAAAATGTATAAAAGACAAAATCATTTATTTCTCCAGCTAATTACAAGACCAAGTCACTGAGTGAAGAAGTAGGTGGTACATAAGGAGTTATTTTAGGTATGAGTGGTAGACAAGGGACTGGTTTTGACTGTTAAAAGATGGAGCTGAAGTGGATCAAAGAGATATGACTAGTAGCAAATTATACTAACCTCATGGGTGACCAATTGCACTGACCCCCTGGCAGACCAATAACTATGGCACATGGTCCGGATAAGTGCATACGCTCTGCTCATCCACATTTCTGACCTTCCTATCCACACTTAGGCCTATAGGATTACAGCAGGTAAGTTTCAACCACTAGAAATAGTTTCTGTTCTCAAAAATACTGTATTTTATTTATTTATTTATTTATTTATTTATTTATTTATTTATTTATTTATTTATTCAAATGCCTTCCTTTTGGTAACAATTTGTCCTGCGACTGCTGAGGTCTTCAATATCCCTTCGGCTCATCATATACTGACCCCTTTAAAAGAATTAACACTGTCTTTCTTCACGTTACCAACAAACCACACAGCTCCTGCTGCATTGTCGTAACTTTATCATCAGCTTGATATCCCCACAGGAATAAGAGGTTGCTTTGTCTGGCTTGCCTTCATCTATAACAAAATTATTAGTTTATTAAAAGTGACCAAAGAACATATGAGGAATAGATGAAGGCACAGTTAAAAGAAAAACATTAGTGACTTGGGGGGCTCAGGATTTTATCTTTAAAGTGAGTTTCACCAGCCACATTTATTTGTTTTAATAATTAAATGATTCAACATATAAATGGCCTACAATAGTCACAGAGATTTATTAGTCATGTTTCTTTGACCCTTAACCTAACTGTCAACTAGAAAACATCAGTTAAAACAATTTACCTTAGCAGGTACTGATATTCTGATGGTATTTTCCAATGATGAATTATCCAAGTTTTATCACTGCTAAAAAAAAATTGCTAGTACTCAACAGTAGCAATTAGATAAGTTTATGTCATCTAAGGTCACAACAGAGACAGTATATTGATGAAGTTGCATTTCAGCCTCTAAAATCTATGTGCCTTCAAGCCATGTGAAGGACTGGTGCTTCCCTAGTGTCAGTAAAATACGAAAAAGCGGTGTTGACCCTTCATGTTAAAGAATACTCTACTCTCAAAGAAAATGAAAGACAGGAATATATCTTGGTGCTTTATAGTAGATTTCATTTGCCACCACATAATTATTGAAAGATAAGTAGCTCCTGTATTATTAATGAGAATAAATAAAGAGATGGCAATTAAATAACCATTATTAATAACTCATTCATTAATATGTTAGTAGTTGGGCCGTTTCATCATGAAGAAGAATTAATGTAAGAGGAAAATTCAGTAAATAATAAAATCTAACACTGCATCTCCTGTCTCAGTTAATTAGCAATATATCTCATTCTAGGGCATGCTAAAGAAAAATTTGCATAGTGAATGGAGAAGTGGTTCAAAGCTAATAGGTGCTGTCTACACACAGAGGCCCCCAAACCCTGTGTCTCTTTGAGTTCAAGTTTGTTTACTCTTAGAAAAACTTGATTTCCTGTGTCTGAGGAACATAAGCTTATAAAAAAAAGATGAAAAGACTGTTATACATGACTCCAGTAAAAGGATGCTAACAAACTAAGTGTTAATGAATCAAAAACATATGGATTGGACTTCACTTCAAATAGAAATAATTTTAGAATTAAGGGAGAAAGTACTTAACGGAACGCAATAGATCTTTGTCAATTTTAAAACCCAAACATTTGAGGTGTCTTCAGAAAGTTCTACTTATTCCTTTCTTTGGTTGTTATTTATCATTTCCATTTTATAGAAGAGATCAATCTCTCTATGGCTAAATAGCCTTTCAAAAGCTTAACAATGTGTTGGTTAGCTTATATACAAACATCCTGGACTTTTAGAGATAAAAAGAAAGGTGTTTCAATTATCCAAGACCACCCAACCGAGAGGATATTCTAACTTTGCTGTTTCTTTGCTATGACTTTGGAAATGTAAAAGTGAAACTCCTATTGCTATACATTTTTTTGAAAACCATTCTTCTAGCATATTTTCTAAAATGTTGCCAAAACTTCAGATTTTCCAAGTAGGAGGGTTACTGTCAACCTCTTTATTACATAATAACTTAAAATTTTGTATTCTAATCATAGTCTATGTTCACATAAATTATTTAATAGCCATAACTATTGGGAAGAATGAACAACTCAGGATATATTTAAGATTCAGAATATATACTTAATTACTGAACAGAAATTATTTTGGGTGAGATCATCTAGGAATATTCTTTAGCTATGCTCAATACAATGTGTTTCTTATTAGAATAATCTAGTGACTTGGGAATCAATAGCCTCTTGGCAAACTAAAGAACATATCCATGGGATAATCCTGAATGAGTCTCATTGGAATTCCTACTAGAGGACCAACATTATAATTTCTAGGGTTATATCTATGATTCTAAACCATTCATGCATTGTTTGGTCACCTTAACACTCTTTTTCATAATATCTTGATTTATCTGTTATTTTTTTCTTTTTTCAATTTATTATTTATTAAGACTTATTCACTTTGTATCCTAGCTGTAGCCCCCTCCCTTATCTCCTCTCAGTTCCACCCTCCCTCCCTTTTCTCCTCCTATGCCCTTCCCCTAGTCCACTGATACAGAGGTCCTCCTCCCCTACTATCTGACCCTAGCCTATCAGGTCTCATCAGGACAGGCTGCATTGTCTTCCGCTGTAGGCTGCCATGGCTTCCATCCCAGGAGGAGGTGATCTAAGAGCCACCTTGAGTTCATGTCTGAGACAGCTAGGGAATGCACACTGAAACTGAGATGCCTATGTGCTGCATCTGAATAGGGGTTCTAGCTCCTCTCCATGCATGCACCTTGGTTGGAGCATCTGTCTCTGTAGGCCCTCCTGGGCCCAGATTTTTTCAACTCTGTTGGTCTCCTTGTGGAGCTCCTGTCCCCTCCAGGTCATTCTATCTCCCCCTTCTTCCAAAAGATTCCATGCACTCTGCCCAAAGTTTGGCTATGAGACTCAGCATCTACTTTGATACCCTGCTGGGTAGATTCTTTCAGAGGACCTCTGTGGTAGGCTCCTGTCCTGTTCCCTGTCTTCTCCCATTTCCGATGTCTATACTGTTTGCCTTTCTGAATAAGGATTAAGTCTCTTCCTCAGGGTCCCCCTTGTTGTTTAGCTTCTTTAGGACTTTAGGACTTTTAATTTTAGATTTTAATATGTTTATCTTCTATTATATGGCTAATATCCACTCATAAATTGAGTATATATCATGTTTGTCTTTCTGTTTCTGGGTTACCTCACTCAAATTCATGATTTCCTTGTTTTTAATTGCTGAGTAGTATTCCATTGCACAAATATACAACTTCTGTACCCATTTCTCCATTGATGGACATCTTGGTTGTTTCCAGATTCTGGCTATTACAAATAAAGCTGCTGTGAACATAGTTGAGAAAATGTCCTTATTGTATGGTTGAGCATCTTTTGAATCTATGTCAAGGAGTGGTATAACTAACTGGATCTTGAACTATTCCTAATTTTCTGAGAAAGTGCCAGATTGATTTCCACAGTGTTTGTACAAGGTTACATTTCTACCAGCAGTGGAGGAGGGTTCCCCTTTCTCCACATCCTTCCAGCATGTGTTGTCACTCGAGTTTTTGATCATAGACATTCTAATGAGTGTAAGGTGAAATCTCAGGGTCGTTTTGATTTGTATTTCCCTGATGAACTAAGGACACTGATCATTTCTTTAAGTGTTTCTCTGCCATTCCATATTCCTCTATTGAGAATTCTCTGTTTAGTTTTGTACCCCAATTTAATGGTGTGTTGGTGTTCAACTTCTAACTAAAGGATATCAAGGGGATACAGATCAGAAAGGAAAAAGTCAAAATATTACTATTTGCAGATGATATGATAGTATAAATGAGTGACCCAAAAAATTCTACCAGAGAAATGTTTCAGCTGATAAACACCTTCAGCAAAGTAGCTGAATGCAAAATTAAAACAAAACAAAACAAAACAGAAGCCCTCCTCTATACAAAAGATAAATGGGGAGAATAAAATTAGGGAAACCATACCCTTCACAATAGCCTCAAATAACATAAAGTATCTTGGATAAAGTATCTTGGTGTGACTCTAACCAAGCAAGTGAAAGACCTATATGAAAAAACTTCAAGTCTCTAAAGAAAGATATTGAAGAAGATATCAGAAGATGGAAAGGTCTTCCATGTCATGGATGGGTAAGATTAACATAGTGAAAATGGCCATCCTACCAAAAGCAATCTACAGGTTCAATATAATTCCCATCAATATACCAACACAATTCTTTACAGACTGTGAAACAACAATTCTCAACTTCATATAGAAAAATAAAAAAAAAACAATTGCTAAAACAACCATATATGATAAAAGATCTCCAGGAGGTACCTCCATCCCTGATCTCAAGCTATACTATAGAGCAACAGTAATAAAAACAACATGGTACTGTCATAGAAAGACTGGTGGATCAATGGAACTTAATCAAAGACCCAGAAATACACCCACACACCTATGTATACTTGATTTTTGACAAAGAAGCCAAAAACATACAATGGAAAAAAGAAAGCATCTTCAACAAATGGTGCTGGTCTAACTGGATGTACACATGTACAATAAAGCATATTTATCATCCTGCACAAAACTAAAGTCCAAGTGGAACAAAGACCTCAACATAAAACCAGATACACTAAATCTGTTAGAAGAAAAATAGGGAAGAGCCTTGAACTCATTGGCACAGGAGACAACTTCCTGAACAGAACACCAACAGCACAGGCTCTAAGATCAACAGTCAATAAATGGGACCTCATGAAACTGAAAAGCTTCTGTAAAACAAAGGACACTGTCGTAAAAACAAAACAACTGCCTACAGACTGGGAAAGGATCTTCACCAACCCTATATCTGACAGAGGGCTGATATCCAGAATAGAGAAAGAACTCAATAAGTTAAACACCACCTTAACTCTTATGCCATTTAATTCTATCTGAAGTAGATTTCACTTCCTCTAGTCCCAAAAACCTATTTATGTGTCAATCAGTAAGAGTCTGGAGTCTTGATTTTTTAGTTATGTGAAGTGAGGGGATGTGTGCTCATGTGAGTGGAGACATCCTCATTTTTCAGGACACTGGTGTCCCTTGATCTGAAGTCATAGGTAGTTGTGAGCTGTCCTACATGGGTTGAAAGAACCAAACTCTGGTCCTTTGGAAGAGTAGGGTGTGTTCTTAACTCCGGAGCCAGCTCCCCAGCCATTCTGGGTTCTTGCCATATGAATCTGTGTGGACTATCATATGGAACTACCATAGGAGGTAGTACAGCACACCTGGTTATATACTCATGGGACATTAAATCCTACTATAGAAGACACTTGTATCTGTAAGTTTTTTGACAATAGACAAGTTATGGGTTAAGACTAAATACCCACCAACAGAGGTATAGATGATACATATAAACTCATACACAAATACATACATGGAATCTTCAGCCACAGGAAGAACAAAGGTCATTGAAAATGAGTGCAACTGAGATCACCATTTTACAGTTAAACATTGCAGGAAAGACAAACATTACATGCTTTCCCTATTTAGGGTCCTAGATAGTGTGTGTGTGTGTGTGTGTGTGTGTGTGTGTGTGTGTGTGTGACCATATACACATATGAGAAATGGAAGTATAGAAATAGGTGTTAAAAGGGGAGAAAAGAGAAGGTCAGAGATGAATGTGGTCAGTGTAGGTGTGACACTTGTGCAAAACTGTCCTCCTGAAATAATCCTTCCGTAAAATGAACACACTCCAATAAAAAGTTTATATTAGACCATCAATCGTCTGTATTTTGCAGGTGTTTTTCTTCCAGCTGCTCCTTTGAATTCAGTCTGACTCTCGGTTTCCATTTCCACCTTCTCTCTGATTCAAATTTCCCTGCTTTCATTTTGACTTTTTACTTCTCTTCTTCCTTCAATTTCCAGTTCCCATCAAGCTAATGAAAGGCTCAAGGATTCATCCATCTGCTTCAGGCTTCCATAAGGGCCACTCAATGACATGTGAAACAACTCAAACAGTATTTGTGTGATCTGGTGAACTGGGTATTTAGAAAACTTCATGAGTAATTTAGATATTCCAGTGGATAAACAATTAATAGTGGAACACTGAACAGAGAACATTAAACTAATTTATTTCAGTGATGTAAAATAGTACGTCCTTAAGTTAAGCAATTTATAGAATTCAGTGCAAAGATAGCCCAGAGCCCTAGATACATGACTTAGGTCTTTGCATTAATAGTCTCAATGGCTTCTTGCAGCCTGTGAGAAAATTACAGTCCCCATAATTAGGCAATTTTAAGTTCTCAGTCTGTTATTTTATACCCCTTTATCTATTGTTGCAGCTAAGGGAAAAAAGACTTCCAGTGTCCAATTTTGCATTCCTGTTACTATTCTATCATTTTATGTGTTCCCTCCTTTTTCACAGAAAAACCTTAACATCCCCACTCCTAATCCTCATCAGCAACTCCTCTGCCTTGGCTGCCATCTTGCCATATTTATCACTGCCAACCATAGCCTCACAGACGTTGATGCTTGGCTTCTCTATGTACTTCCTTACTAAACAGGCATGTGGTTTTTTTATCTTCTTTCATTAAAACATTATTAATTGTACACAACCTTCTTAGTAACTTCCTTGAAGAATGAGCTAAATATGTCAATCACTTGTTTTTATTGCTCCAACGCACGGTTAGTAGATCAGTAACAACTATTGAATAGTAGATGAGTGAAATAGGTTGGTCCCTGGACACATTCACTTGAGCAGAAGGTGATTCACGTTCTAGAAGACCTTTCTTACTTCCACACAACCATCTTCAAACAATGACACTAACGTGCAACAACCCAAACCATCACCTTCATCAACTGCCCATGGCTGTGTGTGACTAATACAGGCATTGAGAATGAACATTTTACATGGTTATCCTTTCCAGTTTTGCTCTTGGGTATATCTCTAAGTTTTGCATGCTATTGTCCCATAATGTACAGCTGCCTCTCACCTTCCTTTCCACCTAATATGCTGTTTGTTTGTTTGTTTGTTTTAATACCTCCGGTAGCCTTTGTTAAAGTGGTAGTTTCTTTAAGAATATAATTACAATGTAAATGAGTCTTTAACAAATAGTAAGGCACATTTTGGAATTGAATGCCTAGGTATCGGAGCATTGCTTCCTGATACATTTAAGATCATTACATAAGTTTAACCATAGCTATTCAATCTATGAACCTATTCATTCTTTCTGCTGCTAATGAAGGTCCTACGGCACAAATTTATTAAAGGTATACGTTTGCATGGGATAATAATTGGGTCGATAATATTAAATTCATAGGCTCATTATTTAATTGCAAGGGCAGATTATGAATACAGCTTCTAAAATGTATTTTAATGAAAAACACTACATCCTGACCTAATCATATCAACCTTATGCTATCTAATTAAGGATGCAAAAAAAGTCATTAGAGTTGCAAAATATTAGTTCCAGCTCCATCAGGCTGCAAGCTGCCCCTTCATGAATATATATACTTTTTACTCCATGATAAATAGTTAATGAGGTAAAAATGACAAAATTTGCATGTAGGCAAATTAGTTTAATAGAATGATGTCTTTTCTGACTACTGAAAGTGACCTTTCCTTATAAAAAAAAAAAAGAAGAAGAAGACAGCTAAAATATGTTGAAATTATCATCTTGGCTGTCACTGCACAAATGAAAAATTATATGAATGAAAATGTAAAAATTATGAAATTCAACAATGTTCTCATCATAGTGTCAAGCTCTGTGCTTTTGCACTGATCAATTTAATAAAAGGAAATTAAGCATATTATAAAGTGTCCATTTATGGTGCATGTTTTTTTCCAGCACATGAAAAGAAGACGTGATTCCTGAATAGCACTATGACAAAATTCTAGATCAAATAGGAGAGCACGAGAATTCTGGGCAACAGCGAGATGCTTCCTTGGGCAAGGGCACTTGCCACCAAACCTGAAGTCCTGAGTTTGATCCCCACGGGCCCTCCCATAGTCGACTGAGAGAATCAACTCCTGTAAGTTGAAAGTTATACTCCACCTCTATATCCAAGCTGTGACACAGACATGTATGCACACACTGGATGAACGACTGAATGTCAAAAAGAAACTGAGTGAACACATTTGAAAAAAGTTTATATTAAAATACTTCTTTCGTCCTTAGTTTGGTATTTTAGATTATAAATAATTGTTCTCAATTAAACTGGTGTTGCATCTTGAGAGTAGCATGTCTACTGTTCAACAGGACAGGCTTGCTTCCTTGCCGAAATAGACTAAACAAGCAAAGGTGAGACAATGTGGGAATGATAAGATGGAAAGTGAATTGTAAGGGCTTCAAAACAAACATCTC
The DNA here is from genome assembly GCF_907164565.1 of Psammomys obesus. Taxonomy (NCBI): domain Eukaryota; kingdom Metazoa; phylum Chordata; class Mammalia; order Rodentia; family Muridae; genus Psammomys; species Psammomys obesus. The sequence goes on from NW_026596162.1 coordinate 5,701,619, forward strand.
AGGCCCAAGAGACCTAAAATACAAGGTAAGTCTATGAATTTATTTTAAAATCTTTTAAAATTTATTTTTGTTATTCCCCATTTACGTATATGCGTGTGCCTCTGTGTGGTTATGTGACCGCAGTAGCAGAGGTATAAAACCACATTTTACCCACGTGTGTGTGAATACACATGTGCATGTGTATATATGTGTGCTTCATTGTATCCAAGTGTAGGCCAGAGAACAACTTGTGGGAGTCAGATCTGTGCTTTTACGACATTAGTATGAGGGAATAAACTGAGGTTTTCTGACTGGGTAGCAAGAGCCTTTATTGTCTGAGCCATCTCTTGAGAGTCTATGCATTCTTAATAAACCTAATGCTCTCAACACAGCATAACAGGTATTCTGTGGGACTTCAAAGTATTTGTGAAACGTATTCATAGTTCTTAGCTCAGACAGAGGCTGAGTCAATATGTGTTGTAAAGAGAATAATAGATGTTTATGTAGAGATATGGTCCAACTGCCTCTAAATTAAAATCTACTCTGCCATCATTTTGGTTAAATTGTTTACTTTAATTACATTTAATATACTTGTTTCATTTTTCTCTGCTCTGCCTGAATGTGAACACACACAAATTACTGACGCTCAAAGTTTAAAGCTTCTTCCTGAGTTCTACTTTCCCCCAACATGGATCAGCTAAGTAATTATGTCAGGGACAACATACATATTAATAATGTTGCAACATTTTCCCATATTCTCTGTAGCAATGCAACACCAGTCCCATCTTCTCCATCGCTAAATGGAACCAACAAATATTCCAATAATTATCTTTCCTCTGTCTTTTATTTTTAACTTGCTGCTCTTCATTTTGGATAATCCTGGTACTCAACTTTGGATAGCTTCCAAGTTTCTAAACTTCCATGTTGTGAAACTTAATAATGAAATAAAATGCTCTTTATACATACCCTAGGCACTGTGAAATTATCTCAGAGAGGAAGTGTTCTTGCATAATTAATTTCAACTGTTTTGGACCTTTACACATGTTGTTGTAAGTCATTGAGAACCCAGGATGAATACACAGAAAAATTAAATTTGTTTTGCTTCAGCTCAAGGACAGCGAACTGGGAAAAGTCACTTCTACTGTCAGGTTAACTAAAAGGCAGAAGTAAAGACACACCTGAGTGAAGTAAAACAACCCACAGTTTTGTAAGCCAATGTTTAAATCTCTGTGAAGTAGGTAGCACAGGATATGGCTCATTCCATGGGCAAATTAAGCAAGTTCAATTATCCAACTATGGTGATTTGGATGAAAAATATCCCCCATAAGCTCATGCATTTGGACACTTAGTCTCAGTTGTGGTCTGTTTGGGATGGGTATGGAACCTATAGGAGGTGGAGCCTTGATGGAGAAAGTGTGTCATGAGCCATGGCTGTGAGGGGGTACAGTCTTCCCCACTTCCAGATCACTCTAGACTTTCTATGTGTGGTTGAGATGTTATCGCTCAGATTTCTGTTCCTGCCTCAGTGCCTTTTTCATTATCATGGACATTTAGTCTTTTGGAACCATAGACCAAAATGAACACTTGAGTTGCCTGTGGTCATGGTATTTTACCACAACAAATTAACTAACTAACATGCCAATGGTTCATGCATGTATTAGAACCTATCTGGTAAAAATGTAGTAAAGGACACAAATGATATAAAGATGGAGAAACCACTCTAATTCTACAAGGAGATAAAAATTTCAAAGACAGAGGGATCCGTGCGTACTCTCAGGTTGTCAGAGACACTGAACTATCAGGTAGGACAAGATGTCATGACCAAAAGGAAACAGTCTTGCCTGTCTTAAATCTACAAAGAAGACCCTTGGATTAAGACGCGGACAGTGGCATTCATAACATGTCGTGAACACAGACTGGTGAATCTCCTTTAAAAAGGAGTGCATGCCACCTTGAGCACCTATATTTGTAAATTTATTCACACTTTCATGAGTTATGTGTATTGTTTAAAATGTGTGTGCTAAATGGAAAAGGTGAGGGATAAAGATTCAGGAGACAGGACTCTAAAAAGTAGGCGAGAAACAGCCAATGAGAAGAAAGTCAGGGTTGCATTTGCATGTTAGAAAAATCATGGTAACCAGAGCAGAGAAGGAATTCACAGTGTGAAAATGGGGCAACAGCAGGGTGAAATTACAAATAGACATCGCAGTTCTCCAGGTCCTATAGCTCTGTCACACTGGGCACCAAGGGCCTGCATCTATGCTGCAAAGGGAAAGAGATCAGAGAAGAAAAACTCAAAAAGTTCAATAGGATTTGATCAGATAAAACTCAGCAAGATGAGGGCAGGTTTGGAAAAACTGCATGCTAGTCCTTCGTAATTCACAGTAAACGAAAATGTTACATTCAAAGACCATGGGAGAATCGGTTCTTTGGTGTCCTGACCCAAGTAGAGTGCATGTTTTAATTAAACAACATGTCTGGAATAGATTTGGGTTGAACTGAAGTAGTTTATCTTTGGGCTACCCATCTGAAAATATCAAAATAAGTTACTGGGTCAAATATGTATATAAGAGAGCCTTTAACAGGGAGAGCAATACTTTAAAAGGAGTAGACCAATGGTCTGTATAGAGTAAGAAACCAATAAGAAAAATTGGTACATACATAAACTCTGATGACAATGAGACAGACAAGGCCATGGAAGGAAACATTCAGTGCTTTCAAAAATTAAAACAAAAGAGAAAGAAGGAAAGAAAGAAAGAAAGAAAGAAAGAGTAAAGAAACAAAGAAAGAAAAGAAACAAAGAAAGAAAAAGAGAAGAAAAAAAATAGTGCCTGTAAGGAAGAGACTCCAGGGACTCACTAACAAAGGCAACAGAAGACTACAGGAGAAAAGATTATTTCCTTCCTCCTGCCTACTCAAAGAACCACTGAAGCCTATCCCTTATGAGCAAATGCCCATCCCCACCTATCTTTGAGCTTTCCACAGTTATTTTGTATAGTTTTGACATATTCATATGTGTATGTGTGTGTGTTTGAGAGAGAGAGAGAGAGAATAACAGACATCATTTTGACTAATAAACCGAAATGAGTGCAAAATCTAATCCCAGCATCCATGGTGTGGTGTCAAGCAAGATAGTACATACAGTGCTTCCAGAACAGCACAATGGAAGGCACAGCTGATGTGGGGCTGGGCCGAGGGAGGGAGGCCTCAGCACCGTCAGGTCAGCTTCACTCCAACTCACCTTCCTTCTCTCACCATTGATGCCTCTCCACTGCTTAGACCTTTTTATGATGCGGCTCAGCTCCTGATTGGAAATCTCCAAATCGTAGGGCATGAAGAACTTGCTTTCTTCACTGTGGATTCTCTGAAATGCATCTAATATCCAAGAGTCATGGTGCAACCTAGGGAAAAAAAATTCTTAGCTAGGTTCGCTTTTCTAAATGTATTTTTTCTTCCAAAGTATTGAACAAGTTACATTTTTCTTATCAACATCTATTTATTCAGCTCATTTATCTCATTCTTTTTCTTCAGAAATGGTTTGATAATTAAATTCCAGAAATTACTTAAAGTTTTTCTCAGTTATATATTCTAAAGCAACAAATGCAATCTGGGTGTTTTGCTATTATTTCCTGTTAGCCTACTGACTAGTTTGTGATGCCTAACAGACTGCAGAAAATGGAGGAATACTTGATTGTAACTGGAAATCCAAACTGGGTAAATATTAGGGTTTTCCATAAAAGTTAAATTTGAACTCACTCTTCATAAATTGATTTTAGAATACCCCTTCCCACTCTATTCCACCCCTACCTTCCTCATCTCATTAAATTCCTTGACACTCGTAAGTAACACCTACAGGGGTATTCTGGACATTCATTAAGTCAGTGTTTAAGAACATCTTCCATTAAATATTCCTACAGAGAAAAGTAACTGTTACACTAGCCCTAATCCACTTGAATGTATTTTAACATGTTTTCTTTGTCAAGACCCAGAGGAAGATGGAAACTCTCAAAGAAGAGCCTCTTTATTTGTTGTCTTTGTGTAGTTTTGTCTCTCTTTACCTACCCAGATCTAGTTTCAATAGAGCTGTGTTGGTAACCTCTAGGCTAGTCCAAGGTCTCTCATGGATCAGTGTCAATATGCTAACCCAGAAGAAGTTTGAAAGGTAACTGCAGTCTTTATTGGACTCTCAAAATATTTAGCCAGCTGTCCTCTACAGTTAGACCACTTGTGAGTTTTTGAGATGGCTGATGATCTCCATCTGCTACAAAAAAATGAGCTTCTGACTATAGGGTACACAAAGGGTATATCTATAGCCCCATGCCCAAGGCTCTGGGGACATTATGAAAGGATAGGGCATAAAACTGTAAGAGCCAGGGGATCAGGGTGTCTGCTGCAAGACGGGGTCTTCTATGTATGTCAGGGAAGCTGCTTCCATGACATCTTAATGATATGGTTGCCTAAGCAGGATCAACACAGTGATGATAATAGTTGATATATCGGTGTGGGTGGGGGTTATTTCACAAAGCTATCCTCCTAAATGAAGAGCCAGGCAATTAATGGCTGCTGAGAGAGGGGGACTCAGTTTCCTTCAGGGAAAAAGCCCTTGTAGTCTATCCAACCCCAAGTGATCTGCCATAAACATATGTCCATATGAACAACACTAAATGGAGTCAGCAGTGTGTGTATAAATATGTATACACAGGTGTATGCGATAATTACAATTAATGAAGAGACTATAATTTGTGGGGGGTACTCAGGAGGAATTGGAGGGGTGAAGGGAATGTGTGAAATGATAAAAATACAATACTCACAGATAAATTTCTCAAGAAAAATGGATTTAGCCATAGTACAGAAGTGCCTTTCGAACATTCCAATTAGAGAACTGGAAGCATTTTACTTCAGTGGTCAGAATAATGAGATTTTCTTCTAATTAATCCAGACAATCCATATTAGAATTCATTAGCTGTTTGTTATAATGGCAGCCAACTTCACTGCATTTTGTTATCCAAGAATCAATTTAATCCTAACATTCTATGTTAATATTCTAAAATTTTTAAAAAGTCAGGCTTACTCTTAAAAAAAATAGAAGTTAAAAAAATAACTAAGTCCAGATTTTTTTTATTCTTTCATGCTGACTCAAGTTTTAGCAGGTATTTCCAGTGTGGTAGTAGATGTGATTTTAATCCTATCACCCAGGAGGCAGAAGTAGGTAGATCTCCATGAGCTCAAGGCCAGCCTGATTTACAAAGCAAGACCCCTGTCTCAAACAAACACATAAACTAACAGCTTTACTTAACTACCTCTAATTAGATTCTTTCTAAAATAGTACCATTGGCTTAAAAAAAAGAAAGAAAGAAAAAGCAATCTGTATTTCTGAATAAAATCTATGAGTCAGTTAATTTGCCAATGATTTTGAATTCATTACAGGACTGGTTATATAGCTTCGTATCTCGTGGGATTATCTATTTACACCTGCTGGGAATCAAACCCAAGATTTTGCATCTGCAGCAGGAACCCTCTAGCCCAGAGCTGCATCCCTAGCCAGCTTGACACCATCTTGGAATGCATCCACTGTTGTGCTCTGCTTTGAGAATCTTGCCCAGCTTTCTGAATGATTTGCTGGTTGGCTTATTAAGCAAGAACTGCTCTTGACCATTCTCTTCTGCTTGTTCAATGTAAGGTACATCTTTCTGTTTCCATGGTGATTTACTGAGTTAAATTACTGTCAACTTGGTATTGTAAACAGTCTCTATATGAAGATTTTTAAGTGCAGGATTATCAACAATGCAATTAACTTTGAGTTAATTAGGAATTACAGTCCTGTTTCTGCTGACTTCTGTTCCTTTTGCCCAGAAAATGTCTGTCTTCTTTTTATTTCACTTTTATTCTGTGTGAAAGAATAATTATGTAAACATCAAAGCTTGAATCTGCAGGACAGTTAACAAATGTTTTGACAGAGAACAAAATGGCACATTGGAATATGGAAAGCTGTGCAAAGATTAATTGAATTTTAGTCATATTTAATTTTTTTCTTGCCATTTTGGGTGGCATTTTCCAATGTAAAGCTCCATGATGTGTTGTTAATGAGTCAATTTACAAACCTTTATTAGTTTTCAGCATATTTTACAGCTCTATAAAGCCAGTTTACAGAAACAAGAAAAAGACACTTGGTGGTTGTATATGTAAATAAAAATAAATAAAGAGAAAACTCATGGTTATGTATTTTTTGTTATATAATTAGTCATGAAATATAATACATATCCAAACATGATTTTATTCTTTTGGATTACAAGGATTATTTCATCCTTTGATGTGGTTTTTTGAATCTTCATTTTTCATGATCCCCTCAGAGAGCTGACGATCCCAACACTTTGTTAGATGAATTTCAAAAAGAAAAAACCTTTAACAATGCAAAATAGTTCTAGTTTTGTTTTAGAATTGTGTATTTCTGACATTTATTAGTAAAGTGAAAAAAAAACTCTTCTGTATGCTGTTTTATAGATGTGACAGTTAATGATATCAAATGAAAGATACTGGCTCCCACTAGGTGAGAAATGGGGAGAGAAAAAGCAACCATGGCCGTATGTACAGACTAGTGAACCAAAGAGAGCTATATATAATTTTTGTAGTAGTTTTGCAAATTTGATGCTTTTAAGAGGGAGCTAATATTTTTCTGACATTAAAAAAAATGACAGCATTCTACGGTGATCATTGCCAACCTGGATTTTCTGTAACAACCCAACTTCTCAATAGGCCTGATTTTTTTGTACTTTAAGTTATTTCTTCAAAATGTAATTAAAAAGAGAATTCCACTCCACCTGTCTGCAATGCCTTAGGCATTATTGTTTGTGGAAATAGGTCACATACTCTGCCACAGGTGCTGATGATGGCCAATGAAACCAAGCAATTTGCCAAGTCCTCTGCCCTATGCCCTACATATGCAGCAATTCATGCTTGCTGAGTGGCAGGCGCTACTGTGTTTGTTCTTACTGGAATGTGGGTCATTTCCAGAAACCTAAGATATGACATTTCTTTCCAAGCTAAAAAGGACAAGTGTGAGCAGCGACTGGACTACCTTACGGGTTCCAAGAAAAGGTGGAATCTGCAACTTTAAACTGCTTTTAACTGCTTTAAATGCAAACATATATTTTACGCCAAAAAAAAAAAAAAAAGGCATTTTACACACAGAGTGGCCAATGCATGTCTGAGGTGAGTACTTCCTTGTGCCATTATGTTAGGACGTGGAAGTGGAAGGAGGGCTCTGATTAGACAGCAGCCAGTTGGCTGAAATCCATTATTATGATTATGACACACTGAAATTCATGTGGTCTTTAGTAGGACTGTCAAACACCTTAAATGAGGTACATAACAGGCCAGCGTTGATGTACATGCAGGTAGGTTCAACTGGGTTCCTAGAAACCATGGAGCACCCACCGCTATGCTTAATAGTAAACGGAATTCAGCTGAAATCATAAATTCATTCAGAATCATAGGTAGACGAAATCAAAAAATGCTCAGGGAGAACAAAGAAGAAATAAAGAGGGAAACAGAATTTCAGAAAAAGAAACAAATTCTGAAAGCAGGAAGTTATCCACAGTGGGAAGAAATCAAAATAGTTCCCCTACTCCATTTCCAGAGACAGCCATCACAGGTAGCTAGACACTGGGTTGACATTTTCAACATCTGTGTGATCTCACTCTGCCAGTGGACGAACATCCTCCTGTTCACTCTTCAATTTTTTTTTTTTAAATTTAGTTAACACGTATGATTATATTATATTATTTTCTGGGAGTATGATGGATAGATAGAGGCAAAGTCATCAGGGATGGGACAAGGTTAGGATTCCAGGCCTAGGGCAGGAGCAGGGCTTGAGAGACCAGGAATCACAGCAGCCTGATGTTGGCAAAACAGAGACTGGCCAAGGAGGAGGTGCTGTTAGATAAAGAGGAATACTATTTAAGTGTATGCATATTCTACATTTGCTCCATCCAATTCATCTAGTGGTGGACATTTGGGTGCCTCTGACTGTTTGGTTAATTGTGACTAATGAAGCACAGAAGTTGAGCATTCACCTCTTAGTTATCCAGCTCTAAGCCTCTGGGACCTTTATGCAGACATAGGATGGTAGATCACATAGAAATTATAGTTTTAATTATTTGAGAACCCTCCACCCACACTGTTTTATGTAAGAGCAGTGCTGTTTTTGTATTCTTATCAATAGAGCATAACCTCACACCCTTTAAAAGACACTTTTCTATTCTTTTGAGAGGAATAGTGTTTTGGAGTGTGCCATTACTCAGTGGTGGTTTTGATCTTCATTTTCTGTTATTTAGCGATGCTGAGCATTGGCTCCTGTTGATTGGCTATTTTCAGCTATTCTTTGACAAAGTCCTCTGCCAGTCAGTTTTGATTTTGAATAATGTTATTTATCTTTTCATTGTGGCACTTCATATATTTCTTATGCAAACAGGATATTTGATTTAAAAAAAAAACTCTTGTTATTTTCTCTTATTCTGTATTTTTTACACTCTATTATAATTTCCTAGGATGAGAACAACTTTGTAAGTCTTACACAGTATAGTTTGCATACCTTGCATTTCATTAGCTGTGCTTCTGTCGCCATAGTTAGGAGCATCTTTGCCAATAACAATGTCATACAGTGTGAGAGCTAGCCATGTCATTACCCTAAGCCAACTCAAAGGGAATGTGATTTAAAAAAAAAAATCTATACTTGGGAATTCTAAGAACGTTATGAGAGCTGGCAATATATTGGCTAGGCTTAGGATTCTGTCCTTCCTAAGGGCCAGTCTGGAAGGACTGGCTATATTAGTGTCAGCCCACAATGACTGATATTCCTCTGAGGACACTGGAACATCCCATTATGCAGGTAGACCTGATTTAATATCTGTTCCAGGGAAACTCAATCTGTGAAAGCAACCAGAAAAGTGGCTGTACTTTCTCCACTTAAACTCACTTTTAAAAGTTTAGTCACCAGGAAAGCAGAGTGCTCACGGAAGTACTGACGCCATGAGCAATGTCAATGACAAAGACCACTAACGATGCTCAAATGTCGGACCCACATTTGAGGCACTGTCTGTCACCACGCAGCACAGTTCCCTAGCAAGTGTTACCAATGTGAACATCACCAGGAACCCATCTGCCGTGTTTAGCATGTGATCATGGCTCATATTAACCCACTTAACAGATCATTAGTGGGAAAACACCACTTGGGCAGGGAGGCAGAGCAGAGGGCTCGGATAGTTGAATTGAGACTAAGAAATACCAAGTTAGAGCAGAGAGCTGTCGAGGGGAGAGTTAGTAAGCGTTCTGCCTCTGTGGGTTAGCTGTCATTTTCCTTGGTTGTTTATTTTTCAAAAGTGGATAAGGCCAAAAAAGTCAAACTGAAACCTGTTCTTATGACTTTGTTTAGGTGACTGAACACAAAAGAGAGCTGTGATGGGCACTGAATACTTCTTCATATGCTGGGTGGAAGATCAAGAGTTTTATAAACGAGACACCCACCACTGGAACATGTAATTTGACAGTTATATTTCATATGAAAGGAAAGACCTATCTTCATCCTATAAATAAACACGTTCATTTCTTTATGATTTTTTTAATTTGACAAATTGTATTCTAGGCACTTCTGTTTCAGGGCAGAGCAGAGATGAGTTAAATGACTTGTCCTTGCTCCTCAGTACAAAGGTCTCATGTTATTTTGTCTGTCCCATTTTACCTGGAGTAGTCATGTGACGTTAAAGTACATGGCACAGTGAACTCAACATACTGATTTTATGCACAAGTAACTGTCCTTGGTTCTTAGCAGAAAATGAAGATCCGTGGGATATTTAGCTCTTCAACTGTTTGGTGGTAAGGTTACTGAAAATTTTCAGGAAGAGTCTTTAAGGAAAACAAAAAACCAGAAACAGGGAGACGTAGGCAGTGACACCATTTCACAGTCCTGCACCAATCAGAGGCAAATGCTTCTGCAGGAGTACTTAAGGAAGCTCCTCATGCCAGTGACCCCAAACCAGCTCAAGCCAGAGACCAGACAACATCAGTCTTTGCCCATCTTCACTGCAGACATGGCTTCCTAGCACCCACCAGCCAAACTCATGTGCTCTATGCACAATATGAAAGGCTGAACCCTAGCCAGTTGTTACAGTTTCTTCTGTCCTAGAGGCATTAGAAGCAGGCAAATTTACCAGAAGTCACTTCACTACGAGACAAACTTTCTAATTAGCCATTTCATTTTAGCTGACTAATTTGTAGGCCTCGGTTGTTGTAGCGATGAGGTTGATGAAATTTTTATTTTCCTGTTATTTTCTCCTTTGTTTTTGAAATACTGTTTCATTATGAAGCACCAGGCTAGCTTTAAACTTGCATCCTAGGCTGGCTCAAGCTTGTGGTAAGGCCTTTCCTTTAAACTCTCAAAATCAGAAGTTACAAGTGTATAATACCATAGTACCCAGCTCTTACTACATCTTTCTAAAAGAAAAAAAAAATGTCATGTGGAGGGATAACCAGTTTATATCACCCCGGTTTCTCCTAGCTACCTGTGGGGATGAGAGAAGCAAACTCCATCTGCTGCAGACAAGACCAAAGGGCAATCAACACCTAGATGGATCTGTTACCCACACCAGGAGGCTCAGGGCTCTAGCAAGTAGAGACAGAAAGCATTTAACTTATAGTCCCATAGCAATGAGCAATTTTGATGACAGTCAGATTACTTAAAAAAGTAGTTCTCAACCTGCAGGTCATGACCTCATTTGGGGTTCAAAGGTCCCTTTCATAGGGGTCACCCAAGACCATCACAAAAACATAGGTATTTACATTAAGATTCATAAAAGTAGCAAAGTTACGGTTATGAAGTAGCAACAAAAATGTTTTTTATGGTTGGGAATCACAACAACATAAAGAACTGTATTAAATGGTTGCATCATTAGGAAGGTTAAGAACTACTGGCTTAGAGGAACAATTTAGGACCCAATTATAAGGGCTATGTTTATTCCTGTGTAAGTACATTTTCCCATGCACAGTCTCTGTACATCAGGGTAGAGAATGATGACAAGCCAGGCAACACTGTTAAGGTTATATTACCCGTAGAAACTTTAGAATTTTTTTCATCAAGATGAAAAATAATATTTTGCTTTAATAAAAAAAAATACTGCAAGAAAGATTGATTTATAAGGGAGGAAAATCTTTGATTATCTTGTATGTATCCCTCAGACAGTGAATAGGCTTGTGATATTTTCATCAAAACTGGTTGTTAAATTATTTATTTTTAAATTTATTTAATTTTTATTTTTTATTAATTATATTTATTTTTATTAATTTCAGTTTATTCACTTTGTATCCCCCCTGTAGCTCTTTCCCTTCTCCCCTCCCAATCTCTTCCCTCCTTCCCTCTTCCCTACCCATGCCCCTTCCCCAGTCCACTGATAAGGAGGGTCCTCCTCCCCTTCCCTCTGATCCTAGTTAAATTTCCTAAGAAGCAGCTAAAACTTATAATGCTATCTGGAACTCTTAAACCAATGACAAAGAAGATGCAAGTTCACACCCCAAATTAATTAACTTGATTGCCAGTGTTTTAAATTTGTATATAGCCTTCCAGGAATCTAAAGGCTTAAGTAAATCTAACTTACATTTTAATTGTGATCTCTCATTCTCTGTATAACATTAACAAACATGTAAGTGGCCTGAAGATCTTTGATGTTATTCAGATAAAGGATTTACAATTAAACTATGCAAACAGTGTATGCCGAGAGTTCATTTATTTGCTTCAAGGTGAAACACTATGAGATAGGCACTGACTATAGAAATTTAATAAAAAGACAAGTTTTATAAAAGAGGCTGCAGAAGGGAGAAGCTCATTCTGTAGCACAGTGAAAGCACAAAATGATGGATTTACATCACTTTACACATCCAACAAGAAAGAATGACAAAGCAACTAATATTTTATATTGCATCAAATTTACAGGCCAGGAAAAGAAAACAGATAAAAAGACATTCGGTTTAGCTACTCACACCATCCACACTAAATGAAGTATGCATGGCTTACAATAAGAATTTTAATTTTAAAAAAATCAAACTGCATTAAAAAGGAAGAAAACAATTTAAAATTTTTCCATGAGGAATTATTTTTAAACTTTGAGTTACTTAAGTAATAAAATTTGCAAAAAATAATAATAATAATAATAATAATGCTTTGCTGGTGGTGAACTTAAATATCTTACCATTTCCTTTTGCCTCATTCTTTTTAGACAGGGTGTTGCTTTTTATTCCAGGCTGATCTAATACTCTGTAGGCGAAGCTGGCCTTGAACTGATAGCAGTAATTAAGCCTACTGAGTGCTGGACTTACAGGTATGCATCATCGCATGCTGCTAAATATCCTTCATTTTTAGGTCAAACGCAAACTATAAGGCAATTAGGAAGTGGAGAAATTCTCTGGTGAAAGTACGGCAAAAAAGTTAACATCATTGCTATACGTAGGACCCAGAACTGAGTGAGCAAAAGCGTTTGAACGATCATTAGAAGAAAGGCAAAGGAGACATTTAAAGAGCAAGTCACAAAGAGATATAAATGAGATGAATGAGGATATCAAGACTGTGTAGTAAATAGAGGAATGCACCTTTAACAAAGCAACAGAGATCCGGTCCTTCTAATAACATCATGAGCGCAGACTATAAGACTGGCCTCCTGACATCTGCTCATTTGCTGTAGAAACACACACCCATGAAAATTCCCTCCTCGATAATCCTACCAGAGTTTTCTTCAGTACCTTCTAGCCTGTAAACTCTACATGTGGGTTTCCAGGGTACTATTCAGAGAAGAACTTAACTGTGAGTAAGGCCCTGTGCTTTCAGAGGCCCATCAAAATGATTTATAAAATGCAGGAAAAAAAAATGTGAAGCGATCTATTGTCCAACAGTAAAATATATTTCAATACTTTTACTTCTTTTTTTTTTGAGCTTTTGAATTTACTGGGTTTATTGTTTTATTGTTTTTTTTAATTTTTACTTTTTTAGTAATTACACTTTATTCACTTTGTATCCCCCCATAACCCCCCGTCCTCCCCTCCTAATCCCACTTTCCCTCCCCCTTCTTCACGCATGCCCCTCCCCAAATCCACTGACAGGGGAGGTCCCCCTCTCCCTCCTTCTGATCTTAGTCTATCAGATCTCATCAGGACTGGCTGCATTGTCATCTTCTGTGGCCTGGTAAGGCTGCTCCCCCCTCAGGGGGAGGTGATCAAAGAGCAGGTCAATCAGTTTATGTCAGAGGCTGTCCCTCTTCCAATTACTATGGAACCCACTTGGACACTGAACTGCCATGGGCTACATCTGTGCAGGGGTTCTAGGTTATCTCCATGCATGGTACTTGGTTGGAGTATGAGTCTCTGGAAAGACCCCTGTATTCAAATAAGGACCTCTGAAAGGCTCTGCCCTGCAGACTATCAAAGCAGACGCTGAGACTTATGACCAACTGTTGGGCAGAGTGCATGGAATCTTATGAAAGAAGAGGGAAATAGTAAGATCTGGAGAGGACAGGAACTCCACAAGGAGAGAAACAGAACCAGAAAATTTGAATACTTCTTATATAGCATGTTGTGTAAAATTGTATGGGCATTAAATATTTAATAGCTGAAAAAAGAAAGTAAAATGTTTATCATACATTAAGGAGGAACAACAGCTGAATTGTCCTTATGGTACACAATTACAACTTTGTAAAATTAAACATACAGGGTGTAAAAGATGGAAATAAATATGACAAAGTTTAACAGTGCTTTCTTTGTCTAGATGATCACATTATGGTGGTCTTTAATTTACTTTTTTATTCTTTTTAACAGTTTCTATATAACATTTTTTTCATAATAGGGAAAAACATTAACAACACAAACACCTTTTTTTAAATTATAAAATCAAAATCAAGGCCAAATAATTATACTCATTCTTTGGAGTCTTGCACAAAAGCAAAATGTTTGTTCTTTCAACTCTCTCATCAGAACCTGGGGAGTGGGAATTCTTTCAGCACCAAAACCCTTCAGTAACAAATTACCCAGGCTGCTGGAGCAATGAGAGCCAGTCAGCCAGTCTCAGCAGGGTCCAGTTCCCATAATGAAGAGCTTCCAATGCCCAGAGCTAAACCAAATTCTCTGTTAACAGCCAGAATCACTGACTCTGTCTCCTTTGTGTTTCTATAATTCCACCTGTTATCATTATTGCCCCCAAATCCTGAGAAGACAAGAGCCTTGCCTGTATTTATTGACTGTGTCAAGCCCCATCAGTCAGCATGCACAGATCTTCACCGGCATTTTTTACTAAGATAAGCTCTTATGATTTCTGTATCTCTTTACTAAATCTATGCCACAAAACAAAACAAAGCAAATCTCTCTGCTTTTCTCACCACATGTATCTGCTGTAGGCAGAGCTTCCTTCAGAGAGCCGGTCTACTTAGCACCATGCCTTTGCAGAGAAAGATATTTTGAAATGGTTCAAGGAGAGGTTGTTCAGCTGATTCGTTGGGTTGGCTTACTTATTCTAAAATATTGGCTTCTAAAATATAAGTAAAACCCTCCGTTGAATTTCTGAACACACCCAGTTCTAACAGACAAGGTTAGGCATAGAGAGAAGGGTTAAGGAAATTCACCCAGGTTCGTTAAGCTGAATTCTTCCAGGTTAGTTATTGTCTATGATATTCACATAATCCGTCCATCTTACCCTTTCCCCTAATGAATTTCCATCTGCTATTCAGCGTCCCTCTCCTCTGGCGTTTACTTTTCTACAGGATAGTCTTTGTGCTTTAGATATCTAAACAAAGTCTACTTATTTGGTGAATAAATTCTGTGCTGACTCTTTTCAGACTTCATGAATAATCTAGATAATTAAAATGTAGATGCCAAATGAGCAGTGTAGCTCTAAACATTTTAACTGAGAAGAGATTTGTTGATATGGGAAGAAATGACATGTAATATTATTTTGTATTTTTTTTAAATCACAGATGAATAAATTTCATGACCTACTATTTTACTTCTTTAACTTTTTTGGAGACTATACTCATTTTCAATAATACAGTGACTATTCATGTGAATCCTCTCACAAATACATACTTGTGTATTACATTTTACCATGTTACACAAAAAGAGATCTCATCACACAGCAACTGAATAACTTTGCTTAGGGCCACAGTACGAGTGGGTGCTTAAATGTAAACCAATTGATTAGAGAAGATGTCTTCCTTTGCCGAGGAACGTAAGGGCTCTAACAATATGACGTAGAGCACTTAAAGACATGTCAAAACACAAATCAGTCCTGGGTCAAAACAATACAACTCACTCTACTCAAGCTATGTCAGTGATGGAAGGGCCACAGCAGAGAATGATCTGTCTGTCCACTGAAAGGCAACTTGAGCAATGACTTCACTCCGCAAGCAATGGCTATCGTATGACACCTCTCTGTGTGCCCCGCCCCAATCCTCCAAGTGTCTGCAATTCACCAGACCTTACTTTACTTCATATCAAGAGCCAACATCTGTCGGCAATGTGCAAAAACGTCTAGACCTGCGCTGTAACTGTCTCTTCAGGGACTTTAGTCATCAGCTTTGCTTGGGTGTTCTCAAAAATGTTCTTCCTGTGGAATTATGATTTCTCCATAGAAACAGGTTCAAATTTTATCCATATATAAAGGATTTCCTTTTCTAACTAAATTTCATCTGTTCCCAGCTTTGTAAGAAAACAAAAAGTAGGCAGACACTGGCCATCTGTTCTCATTCTGTGTTGAGCACATCTACTGCAGTATAATGTAATTCCTTCCATGAATTGAAACTCAGGGCTTCAAAAGGGCAAATCCATAGTCAGGATAGACTTCCCTGTCCTTTACCCTCATAAGTTCTTAAACAATACATTCTTTAGGGAGCATAAGAGTAGCTCAATGTGGGGGTTGCAGATATGATTCAAGCATTAAGAATACGTGCTGCTCTTGTGGAGAGTTCAGTTCTCAGCACCTACATTGGGCATCTCACAATGGCCTATAACCCCCGCTCCACGGGATCAGACATAGTCTTCTGGTTCCATAAATACCTACACACACATGACTACATTGACCATACATACACACACAAACAGAAATCAAAATTCTTTTTAAAAACATATACCAAAGTCAATCTGAATGGAAATTCAATTTGTCTTTTAACACCCATAACCATTTGTTTCCTATTTATTAATAATCGGTGCCTCATGGACTGCTGCTGCCATCTCCTATCTGCTCAAATCTAAAAGCTGAAGTTACATGAAATGTCATTCTCTCCTTCACCATTTATTTTCAATCTAGACTCCAAATCCTATTCTGATCTTTACCTATCTCTTAAGTACACCTCCATTTTCCATTCCACTCTCATTCATTTTGGCTAAGGTTTGGGTATTCCTTGTTCAGATAATTACAGTGGCTTTTTAATGAGCTTTTCTTGCTTTCCATCTGCCACCTATTAAATCCAACTCCCTTTCTACTAGTGAAATGATCTCCCTAAAATGAAAATTATTTAAAGCCCTCCACTGCCTTAATCTTTCCATAGAAATACCCACACTCTGTTAGCATGGACAAAAAAATAAATCCTCTAACCATATGATCTGTGATAACATTTCCAAGCTAATCTCATCCAACTCTGGCCATCCTCAAGTATTTTGGCTTGACAAACAATCTGCTTCATGCGTCATCAAAACTGTGACTTTTTTCTTCTCCTCTTTGCCTGGCATCGTGCACATCTGTCTTTCTTTTGGCCATATCACATTAAAGTATCAAATATCACCCCAGACCTCCACTGAAGTCTACAGCAATTATACTAACCTTCTTTAGACATGTATTGATTCTTATTATCCACTCTACTCCCCCAAAATACTGTCTTAATTTCTTACTGCATTTTAAAATAAAAATTTAGTAAGAAAATTTATTGTGAGATCTACCCTCACGTGTGTACAACACATCATAAATTATACACATATTGTTGTACAACATATTTCTACAACTTAATCCTTTTAAAATTATGTACCTATTAAATGGCAATTATCTGCTTTCTCTTCCATCAGTCCCAGAATACCACCATTCTACTCAGATTCTCTGGCTTTGATTGTTTTATATAACTCACCTCAAAAGACTTGTGAGTTTTTTGTTTGTGTTTTATTTCATTTTGTTTTGTTTGTGACTGGCTCTGTTTACTTAACACAATGTCCTCAAGTCTCATCCACAATAATGTACCTTGCAGTGTTTTGTTCATTTTTTTTTTGTGGTTACAATATTCATTGTATACATTTATTTACCATCATCTATTTCTCTCCAGGTAGATTCCAAGGTACTTTGCACATCTTAGTATGAACAGTGCACAAATGATGTTAATTCTTTTGAATTTATACCCAAAAGTGAGACTGATAGGCTCTATGACAAATCTATAGTAGCTTTTAGAACATCAGTATACAGACAGAGCCAGGCCACTACAGGAGAATAGGGGGTTAGTTGAGCTGCACAATAGCTGACAAAATATATCAGGAAAAATTTGGTCTCTTTATTAGGTAACATTGGAGTGGCTGGATACTCAACAGCAACACAGGTAAAAAGACCTACATTTTATACCATGCACAAATGTCCATGATATACCATGCACAAATGTCCATGCAAAATGAACATTTTAAGAAAATCTATAAATATAGAAGAAAAAAACCAAAGGGGTAACTTTCACAAGGTTGATCATAGCAATAAGTTCAAGGATGTAAAGTGATGACAGAAGCCAAATAAACATTTCTTATGGCCTTGAAAGGCCATAGGAGAAGGTTATTCAGCTGAGGAGTATCTTCCCAGCATGGGAAACAGCCATGAGATAAAACTTTTTACCATTTTTCTTCTTTGTATGTATTAGTTTTATGGTGTTTCATACACATTTTGTTTGCATAATTGACAAATTTGCAAAACCAGATCATCTGAATAATCATGACCAAAGCTAGATGGTTATTCTTCTCTTGGTGATTTGTGAGCAGATGTGAAGTAGGAGAAGAAAGAAACATGGAAAGGGAAAAAGAATTGTCAGTGACTTTCCTATTAAATTTCCTAAAATGTCTTTGTATGTCAAGGAATTATTCTCTGTTTCTGTTAGCCCATTATCTGGAAAAATGAGAACAATGATCCACAGCAAAATTAGACCCTTTCTCCCAAAGCCAAGTTGTGGTTTTGTTGTTTTACCTAAGAAGAGTTGTATGTAACAAGGGGAAATTCTGTCTGAAGAATTGTAATCTCTTCTCCCTTCCTTCCTTTCTTCTGTCCTTCCTTCCTTCCTTCCTTCCTTCCTTCCTTCCTTCCTTCCTTCCTTCCTTCCTTCCTTCTTTCCTTCTTTCCTTCTTTCCTTCTTTCCTTCCATCACACCTCAAATTCAGGACCAAACACAGTAATGGGAACACCTTACCTGAGGCAATACAAATACAAAATCAAGGAAGAGATGACAAACAGAAGAACGTAAAGGACCACTGTTATCACAGCACCGAGCATGGCTGGTTGCTTGCTTTGCATGAACGTCCAGTAGAGTTTGGCTGCATCTGCAATAGGAGTCTCCCCATTATGTGCAAAGCGCTGAGAAAAGGAAGCATAGATTGAAATAAGGATGGAGGCATCATCGTGTCAGATTAATTTAAAGACATGAAACTCTACGGCACCATAATTTGTTTCTAAATTAAATCGTGTAAAGTACCCAAAAATTGCACAAAGGAAAGAGAAGAGAGGGTGGGTTTTGCGTGCTTGGTTTAGCAGATTTTTCTCATTTTCCCTTCCAAGGCTTGAAAGTGCATGCATTTGACGTGCAATTCATGAAGCAAAGGGCATGTTTTATTTATGTGCTATTAACTCGTGAATTTAATGAGCATAAGATATAAAGAAATTAAGTGTGATGGTGGAAAGATTCTTTTATTTCCGAAACAGATTTGATAGGAATGTAATCTGTGCTTTGCATAAAAGGTATGGCTTATTTTAGAAACTTACAAAAAAAAAAGTTACCAGGTTATTTAGTGTGAGCTCGAAAACTAAAGTTTACATTAGGTTAATTTAAAAACATTGTCCTGATTTTAGAGGAGGAAACATGTATTCTATACTGGATTATAAATAAATGCAAAGTACTGAGGTCTTTAAAGACAATTCTGAGTTGCAAAAACTCTACAGTGTCATCATGTGACATTATTGACCTCTCAATTGTATGGAGCATGAAGGTCCCTTAGCTGTGATTCCCATAATATCCGGTGGAAGTGATGAGTACTCTAAGGTAGGGATCTTTGATTCAAGTGGAGAGAAAGAGAGAGAACCACTTCTTTAGTGCTTAAACTGGCAATTATGTAAATATAGTTTTAAAAGGCACTTTTAAAAGTAGCTAATTCAAATCACATATGTGAGAAGGAAACCAAAGACTAGACAGGTTAATTTGTGTTTTCCCTGCACCAAAATATCTTTGGTAATTGCGCAATGACTAGAATCTAGAAATCTCAACTATCAACTACCTGTTTCTTTACCACACCAAAGCTTCTATTTTATGCTCTGTGTTTGTTATTCGTTCTACCTGGCAAGCATGGACTCGGTGCTTGCACTCTGAGCAGAAGCTAGGTGAGATATGTCAAGTGTAACTCCTTCCTCGGTTATCTTTCCGCTTCCTTAATGGTAAACAGATTAAAATGACTCACCGAACAGTCTATGTTTGACTCCAAGAACATGAGCTAAATAGCCGGTGCCAATCATTTATTTGATTCTGGCCCACTGAATGCTCAAATAAGAGAAAATAAAGTTAGACAACACATTAGTCTCTTGGGTTTCTGTTTTAAGTGTGTGGCATTGGTAGCAAGAATGGGCATAATGCTAACTAACAGACAAGCCTATGTTGCAGGTCTGCATCCGGCTACTCAGGAGAGGCCTGGCAAGTTCAAAGGCTGACCACATCACAATGTGAGGTCAAGGTCAACCTGGACCCCTTCATTATAGCCCCATCTCAAAAGTTAATAAAAAAGGCACAAGAAGGTAGGACGTAGCCCATCAGTGGGGCACTTGCACTAGCTTGCTCAAGAACCTGTGTTCAGTTCTCAGACCTGCACAAAAAAAAAAAGACAATTGCAGACAGGTTTGAAAAACATATAGTGAAGATACATTACAAGGAAAAAAAAAAAACCCACAAAGTTAAAAAAAAAAAAAGCATCAGAGATACAATAGGCTGTTGTCCGTGATATACACTGGTAAGGCAGGAAATCTTACTCTGGCGTATGATTTCAGGGCTTACACCCAGAGTTGGCAGACTGCACTGCCTCAAGGCCTGAGATATGAGCACACCATGACAGGGAGCAGATGCTGGAACGAAATTGCTGACCTCACGGTAGCCAGAAGAAAGTCAGAGAGAAGGACTTAGGGTCCCAATTATCCCTTCCAAAAGCATGTCCCCAAGTGTCCGAACTTCCTCCCTTGGATTCTGCTTCCCAAATGTTCCACTACCTCCTGCTAACACTTCAAACTGGGAAAGCACGTTTTCAAAATGTGGGCCTATGGGGAACACTCGAGATCTGAACTATAATGGGAGGGTCAAGTGTTTTTAAATATTTTAATATTTAAATATTAAATATTTTTTAAATATTTCTAAATATTTTTAAATATTGTTTTAAATATTTCTGTCAAAGGCGCCACTTCTCTAGCAAAGACCTAAATGATGCAAAGAAAAGAGCCATGGGCCTATGATGACAGCCTTCACTCAACACGTGTGCTATGTCAGTGTGGATGCCTTTGATTCACTCTGCAGAGTGTGAGTTCTTGTCTAAACCAACAGAACAATTCCTCTTCCATTGTGTGTTACGCACAGAGCATAGTCTCATCATCTCATTATTCCCCTTGCATCATTATTCGTTGGAGAAACGCATGGATTCTCCAAGCTTTATTCCTGCTTAGTCTTTCATTTGTTTCAATACTGGGAGATGAATGAGGTAAGTGATGCTATTGGTATGCGTTACTACTTTTACACAGTACTCATGTGAAGGCTGAAGTGCTTAACTATGTTATTTGATGTCGTATAGATCACGGATAGCAGATTGGGGACCAGAGAAGAGCTCCCCATGACAGCACCTCTGTGATCTTCTCCACCACTCCGTATATTTCTAAGGAAGCATTACAATTTGATTGGGTCTCCAAAAATTATATGTTGGAAATATAATCCGCAATGAAAAAAGTGTTGGGACATGGGGGTCTATTGTGAGGTATTTACATTGTGAGGAAAAGTAGCCAAAGTAGATGAAACATGGTGAGAGCTGAAAGATACTAGTTGGACAGTTGATTTGTGGAGACAGAGTAAATATAATTTGTTTTTCTTTCCAACTGAAAAAAAAAATGCAGTCACTAGATTTGTCCCCTAGCATTCACGTCAACTTCTTCAGGGGTAGGCCATTCTGAGACGCTCATCCCGGAGGCAGCCTTCCCATAGCTTTCACTGACGACATCAGAGTCAATTACCTATGCTCATTTCATAAGCTGCCTTGTATACAGCGGACTGGTTGGCTTTTCTTCTGCCTAAGGGACCTGATTGGAGGAAGGAAGGATGTTCCCCGAGGGCTGCAGATATTCTCTCTGAGAAGGTCTCAGAAGATATTTGAGGACAGCTGCTTGTGCTCCTCAGTTGACTTCCCCTGTGGCATTGCGGTAAGCTCAGCACGAGCAGGATGTCTGCTGGGTATGCCAATCAGGCCTTTGGGAGGAATTGTGAGATACCTCAGAATATGTTCTTCCCATAATGCAGATGGTGTCTTTACATCTCCTGCTCAACCAGGCTTGACAGTACAGTCTTTTCCTCGCCTGCTTGGAGACCCATAAGTAAGAATGTGAACAGAATCCAGATGCATCTAGCTCAGTCCACTCAGAATCACAAATATGACGATAACCACCATGGTGAAAGCAACAAGGGATGAGGCAAAGAGCATACTGCTGGCTCAAACAGCTCCCTCTTTCACCGCCTCACCAAGGTGGCTAATCATACTGAGCATTCAGAAAGCAGTCACATCTGGCATATGCAAACAGCAGAAGGTTTCATGGCAAATACACACAGTTCTACTCTGTAGCAGCAAGATGACCTGAACACACACACACACACACACACACACACACACACACACACACACACA
>NW_026596162.1:5723777-5730866 GCF_907164565.1 Psammomys obesus
ACACACACACACACACACACACACACACACACACACACACACACACACAGAGTCATGTGATAATAATGTGGACTTTTGGAGCTCATTTTAGTAATGTTAAATGATTGACATGGTGATTTTCCACAATTGCATCTCTGCAGTTTTAAGCTTTACTAGCAGAGGTCATTCAAGTATTCGGCATTCTTATAATATACCAGTGGATTCAGAGCCTCGGGGACCCTAATTTGGTTGAGAGGACCCTAGCAATCCATGAGGAGCCTAGAAAAGATCACTGGCAGGGAAGGTTCCCTTGATAATGCATCTAATAGCATCTGGCTTAGGAAATGGTCCAGAGAACTAGCATCACTGAAATCACATAGGAGCACGAGGAATACAGACTTCGGGGCCCTTCCTGATGAGCCACAGTAACAACACTGGGGCTCACAGACATCCAAGTCTGAGAAGCAGTGCTGTAACATAACAGCCTGGGGGAAGCAGAAATGGGCTCACAGACTGTGCAGCCCTGAGCTGCCTGCTCTGAAACTTGAGGTGCACAGTGTTCCCAAGAGTATATTGTAGACTGTGCTTTAGATTTTAGTTCTAGTTCTGTGTGGTACTCTCAGACATAATTAACAATACAGTCCATCAAAACATGAAGATCTGCGTGGTTTAGTGACATAGACAAAGCCCATACACACCAACTATGAAGCTCTCCTTTCGATGTGCACCTGGTATGTGAAACATGAATGCATGGCTTCGGATAGTCTATGGTTGAATATATGATCACATCAAATTAATTTAGAATAGCTACCTGCCCCTGCTTGGTGCTTTATATTATCACCAGGTAAAGATATAAAAAGTTTAATTTAAAATTTCTTTTCTTTTTCTTTCCTTTTTTTTTTTTTCTTTTTGTTTGTTTGCTCATTTTACAAAAGCTTAAAATTTTGTTGGCTCCAGACTGAAACATGTTTTGGGTTGAATGATCACATTTTGGGTCCACTGTCTTCAATTGTGCTTTGATAGTCTAATATAAAACTTTGGGCAACTTGAATGAAATGGTGATAAAGATGATAGACTTGAACTTTGGTTTGAGTCACAGATATAGACAAAAAAGTTAAGGGTGTACCACTGAGCAACCTATATGTTGGGCTTTTATTTTCCAACTGATAATAGTGTTTCAGGGTCCTTCCGGTATGTTCCTCAGAGGATGATGGGTGCCTAAGACTTCAGGTTCTTAAATCCTGGTCCCTGACCAAAAAGGTCCACATCATGTGGGAACACAGAAGAAGCACAAATCTGTTACCCAGTCTGTACCCATTGATGAAGAAACTGGGCTGCTGGGTCTAGAAAAAAATTTTTTTTTGTCAAGAACTGGAATAGGTTCTAATATAAAATAAATGCTTGAACTACCTTGGATTTGACCCCCAGTGCTGGAAAAATGGTCAGTTGCATAGCTTAGGAAATTGCACACTGTACAAACTCAAAGTAACTAGAGCTCTGGGTGTGGAAATAAATTCACCCTAGCCATAACAATTTTGTTCCAAATTATGGTCCATGTATCCATTAGCAATTAAATATTTTGTTGAGATTAAATAATTATCATTAGAACAAGCACATATTTAATTTCATAGAGCAATATGTGGATTTAAAGTTTTAAGGTGGGATTTTGACACAACGGGAAAAACACCAGCCTTAGAATTTAGATATATGAGTCATAGTTGTAATCACAACATGAGCTGTGCGCCTCGCCTTGGATAAGCAATTGAGTGCTATGCAACCATTTCTCCCAGCTGTAAAATGGAGAGGCACCTTAGCTCATTAACTCAGTTTCAGACATATACAGCAAAGCAATTGTGCACAATGATTAAAATCACAGAGCCCTCTCCTAGCGCTGGAGCTGTGTCCTGCTATGTGCCATTGCACACTTCAATGTCGCTGACAACCATTCAGAATGCTGGGCCTGTATTTCAAGTTGAGATGTGCTTGTCACTTCAAAATCATCACAGACCTCGGAACAAATGCCCGAGGGGTGACTTTTGAGAAGTTATGACTTCAAAATGTTCCAGCAGCTCTTATCTCTTGCCTTTATATTTATTATATAAGGCTGTCCCAGCAGAAGGAAGATAGGTGGCAGCCAGGTGCCCTGAATGAGGTATGATAGAAGTACTTTTCTGGCAAGTTTTTCTGCAAAGACTTTTAGTTAAAAAAAAAAAAAAAGCTACAGAAAGTTTTTATTTTTATGTTAAGAACACAGGATTTCAAGAACAATTTTGAAAATGGGACAGCTAATTTGCATTTTATCTTCTAGGCAATTCACTACTTATTTTTAAGGTATTTATTTGCAATAGCTAAAATTACATTTGAATCAATTATATGAGACAGCTATGATTTTTTTTCTTATGCAGAAAGGCTTAATAATTTCAATTCAGGATGAATACCGAACGACATCATTATTGAAACATCCCATGTCAACTGAGTCATGCACTAAGCGGAACTGCATGCCAGGGATTCATATCTTGGTTATTTTATTTGACTTACCCCCAGGAAAGTATCCACTATAAACACCGCCAATGGGTCTAGAACTGTCCATAGTCCCATCGTGATGATTAGCTTTGACAAGGCATCCGGGCAGGAGGAAAACAGTTGCTGACAGCCCCATCTGATCAGAAGCAAGGGGAATGTGATTGTGTTCAGTGCTAAAGGCCCCAATACAATCATAGCCATCTCTTCTCCGACATGAAGGGAAGAAACAGGGTAGCAGAGCTCAACAGTGTAGGAATAAAACTCAAATCTGTGACGGGGGGAAACACAGGCACCCAGCAAGAATTAAACAAAAGCCAAGTATGCAGAGCAATCAACAGCCCCATGTGCTCTGCTTTCTTTATTAAAAAACCAAAACAAAAAACAAACAAAAAAGTCTTGACCCAAAATGGCACCTAAAATTGAATGTTAGAGTCTTCAACCTTCCCTGATCACTAGGACGGTTTGCAATCGTGGAAAGGCAAGTTACCTCATTCATTGGCCCTCAGTAGAGCCGTCCGTAAAATCAGGATGTAGTATACAGAACATATTAGTGGCCAATTTTAGATGTAAAATACAGTAGTAAACTTTCTAATGAGTCAATGCCTTATAAAACAGAGAGACAGACATAAAGCTAATTAATTATCCTTCAGAATTTGGATGAAACTCATTGATTTTGCTTACAGCTTTTCTGGAGTGACTTCCAACTTCCAACATCAAAAGCTCAGTCATCACTAAGAAGTGAAATTTCATAGCAAGGGGCCTAACAGCATAAGCCACAGCCCTGTGGGTTAAATCCAGTTCAAGCCAGTAACTGAGGCTGCCTCCAGTGTGCCTTTGACATCCTCAATCCCCTACCACGTGAGAACTGTGTTTATTTGACGATTTCTGTCCAATTCGACTTGGGTGAAACTGTCAGACAGAGTTCACCCTTCTTGTGAATCATGAAAAATCTATCAGGGGGAGGTCTTCATTTTATCCATTCCTTGACTACTTCTTCAAAAAGGTTTGATGCTTTGTTCTTGTGTTGTCACGGATATGAAGCAGAATGAACTTGATTTCTTAGTATAGGACCTGACACAGTGAGAACTCATTCATTATTGGTGCTGTTCCTGCTGTAGCTCACAGCTGAGATGTGGCTTGGAGCCCCTGTGTGTGTCAAGACTATGGCTTTATACAGTAGACCCCAAAGTGCTACAATCTTCCAAGTCCCTCGTTTAAGAAATTGACTAAAATAAGCTGTCACAATATTTTTTTGCTGTCCTTTTCTAATGAAGAGTAAAAGTGTGACTAATAAACAGTAATTAGCTCAAGCTAGAACATTTGGATTTTCTGCTGTGAGAACTATATAAGAAATATATATATATATATATATATATATATATATATATATATGCGACATATAGACAGAGATAAAGATAGATGATAAATGATAGGTAGGTAGGTAGGTAGGTAGATAGATAGATAGATAGATAGATAGATAGATAGATAGATAGGCAGAGAAAAGTGCCCACATAAAAATTACTTCATGACTATGTAGTTATTTGACACATATAAATTTTCACATCAACAACATATCTAAATCTTAGTTACTTCATTTCATAAAAGAATCAAAAACTCTGTAGGCATACATACAATACACATTTCACAAAATCTTGAAATTCTTCATAATCATCTTAATGTAAAATACACACTTGTATGTTTCTACTGTGCCATCTATATTTGAGAAAATGAATATTACTTGTGTTGTTATCTATGTCTATCTAGAGTGTCTATGGAATCATCTTTACAGAGAGACAACCTTTAAAATATCATTTTCTACGCACAGGATAATGGCCTAGGAAGCTGTCTGGGCTTGAATTTGGTAATTGTTTGAATTCAATCATTTTGTAGAAGAGGCAATCTTTGCTTTTCTGAGTATGGTAATAAATCAGACTCACATTACTTCTAAAATAGCTTCAGCCTATGTCACTCTTATAAAATCAAAATAGAACAAAAACATCATTGCCAAATTCCTTCTTGGGTCTTGCTCAGATATCAAGACATATTTGAATGTGCTGAATTTTAAATAAATATTGATGCACAAGGTAAGTAGTGGTATCTCAGAGCCAACCACAGCCTGAGACCGTAACTATAATAAAAAGCCCGTGCTCTCAGGTAAAGACTTTATTTTGTCTCTTCAAATCAGGCCTCCATTTTAGGTCTTCCAGTAAGTGAACAGGGAAAGGTATCTTGTACTTTGCATTACCCTAGCAAGATGAAAATACATCCCCTTGGCTTGCAGAGGAAAGCACTTACTTTGTAACTGGAGTTGAAAGGGCCCAGAGGAAAAGCCACTGTCCCAGGTAATGCAGGTAGAGCCTCAGGAACCATAGAGAAGCCATCAGCAGAAGGATGTACCAGAAGCCCTGGCTTTGCCATCGAGCTAATTCAAGTTCTGAAAACAAGGACACCAATGCAAAGTGGAGGTGCTTGGATAACTCTCCAGCTACACAGTGGTCTGCAACTGAAGGGCAGCTGCAAGCAAAGAATCATGAGTTAAATTCAGGATCTACAGTATGCCCGAAAAAGAAGAGAATTCAATGAAATTATTTCTAGACATTCAGAAGTCAAACACATTTATGTTCCTTTTTGTTGCAATGGATGATGGAAGCCAACAATGGAAAATGTGAATTAGGTTAAGGTAAGTGAAAATCATGTGACATGAATCCATCCTCCACTCAAGACCTCTTATAAACAGCAAGAACAACATAGAAAATCTCAGGCATTTGGCATTAGAATTGGTGAGTACTAACTGTAACAACAACAAACAAACAAACAAATCTAATAAATTACTATAGAAAACACTACGGTGTACATTATGCCACAATTAAAAATTGTAGCTACCATCTGGTCCACCAATCACAATTGTAAATCCATACTCAGAGGACTGAAGGAAGAACAGAGAAGAAAGAGCCGCATCCCTGCTCAAGACAGCAGTGTCTTCAGCAGCCAGTTCATGAAAGTAACACACATGCCTCCTGAGGAATGAAGGGGACAGATTTGATAATAAAGTATTGTCCAACATTAAGTAAATAAGGGAGCTCTGACACACGCTGTAATGTGAATGAGCCTCGAGAACAGCTCCAGTGAAATAATCCAGTCACAAAAGGACAGAAACCGCAGGATTCTGCTACATGACCTTGTTGGTGCAGAAAGACAATCCTTTCTTGCTGTCACAGTTCAGACTTTGCAAGTTGAAGCATTCCTGAGATCAGATGCCCAGCAACATAAACACACACGTGACCGAGCTACATGCTTGTGTCATGAAATACAGAAAGAAATTGTTATACATGGTAAAATTAACTTTTCTGGAACAGGTTGAAAATCTAAAGTACATTCCTTGTTATCTTGCCTGCTCACAATATCACATATACTCAAGAGCAGTTTGGCTTATTGGGACCAGTGAGATGGTCTGGCAGGTGACGGAGTTTGGTAGCAAGGCTGACAACCTGAACTTTGTCCCTGAGACACACAAGGGAGAACAAAAGAATCAGCTTCCAAAATTGGTCCTTTGACCACCACCATACAAACACGTACTCTCTCTCTCTCTCTCTCTCTCACACACACACACACACACATGAATCAAAAGTAATAAAAATTGTATTTATCCATTGTTAAAAATGAATTATTTCACATTTGAAACCAAATGGAGGTATGTATATACCACTGAAATACACAAATAAGAATTCAGAATAAAGAATTTACTATTTAACAAAACAGTGTAGACTCCATGGGCACATTCAAAATATTTTACTTTTATATTTATGGTTGTGAGCCTAGCTTTTAATGACTGAGACATCTTTTCAGCCCAATGGGTCCTGCAGAGAGTGATGCATCAACCAAGGACCAAAAGCGAAAAGGGCATAGACCCTCTGCTCAGATGTAGTCCGTAGGCAGTTCAGTCTCCATGTGGATTCCCTAGTAAGGGGAGCAGGGTCTGTCTCTGACTTAGACTCTTATACCTGCTCTTTGATCACTTCCCCCTGGTGGGTGGCCTTGCCAGAACCCAGAGGAAGAAGATACAACCATTTCTAATGAGAGTTGATAGACTGAGGTCAGATGGTAAGGGAAGAGGGTTTCCCACTGTGAGGACCGGGGGTGGGGGTGGAAGAGGGAAGGAAGGTCGAACCTGAAGGAGATGAGGAAGGGGGTTAAA
Source organism: Psammomys obesus (assembly GCF_907164565.1). Lineage (NCBI taxonomy): Eukaryota > Metazoa > Chordata > Mammalia > Rodentia > Muridae > Psammomys > Psammomys obesus. The sequence goes on from NW_026596162.1 coordinate 5,730,475, forward strand.
ATTGGGATGTAAAGTGAATAAATTATAAAAAGATTTTTTTTAATTACAAAATAATAAAATTAAAAAATAACTTAAGAAATCTCACCTCTGTCTGAAGACTGTCATATGCAAAATGCCAAGCATGCCATGGGAAGAAAAGGTAAGTAATGGAGACATGAGCCTGACAACAGAATAGCAACAGATAGGGGTTTGGCTGTATTTTCTTGGTGTTTACAGACTTACAAGGCAGCAAAGCTGACACTGACCTTTCCCTGAGTGTTCTGCATGGAGAAGCAGACTGTCACTCACTTTGTACTGACCATGCCTTTCAATCACACAAATGAAGAACAGTGAAATGCACAGGCACACACACACACACACACACACACACACACACACACACACACACACAC
>NW_026596162.1:5730876-5799705 GCF_907164565.1 Psammomys obesus
CACACACACACACACACACACACACACACACACACACACACACACACTTGGCTACAGACAGAGCTACTGTTGGGGTTGAAGTCTCTTATGAGAGACCCCCAGAATACCTTACTGTTTTTCCACCATGGGAAATGAATCCCAGAGCCTTGCTAGACCACTCAAGCAAAAATAGTCTATACATGATCTCTTCCGTTAATTACTCCATCACTGTTTCGCCTCTTCAAAGGAAGAAGAAATCAGATGCAGGTTTCACATTGTGCCGTTTGCAGAAAACTGGAAAATCTCAAATGGTGGAAAACAGAAAAGATGGAAGCCTGTTTGATGAGTGATATTTTCCATTGTTCTTTTCACAGCCATTGACATTAAATGGCTACGCAGTTTGAGTTCTTATGCACAGAAACTACCCCAAAGCCCCACTCTCAGTTCCATGATTTAAGTCCTTCTACTCCCATTTAGAAAAAAATCTTTGCTTATCAGACATTTGATTTAGAAAAACAATTCAACCCAGGCTACAGTAACTACATTCACATGTCACTCAAAATAATCATTTGTTCTGAATTGATGCAAACCAATATTAGTCTTCATTCATTTAATATTGGTAAACCCTGCATTTGGCTTCAAAAAAAATGAAGAAAAGTTAATCATCGGATGCTTATAATTTCATATGCCTAGAAATTTGATATTAATTAAAATTTAATATTAACAATATTAATGTTGGGTGATTTAAATAAAAATAATAATTAAATTTTATTAGAGAAGCTGGTGAGACATAGTCTTATAACTGATGTCCCTATTACAGCATACAGAAGCTCTTGCCTTATAATCATGTAGAGTTTGTACCTGAGTTTCAGTGCCCAGTTATATAGAATTACATCTATAATTGCCTCTCTATAGATCACATTCAAAATGCACTTCATTCAACAGATTCCTGCCTCCGTATTTCACAATTGCCTTGCCAGAGCCTCCTCATTGGGCTTGTGAACATGCAAAGCACGTGACAAGATGACCTGTGCTGGTAGAATATCACCATTCACAATTTTCCCATTCTGCCCTTAGTTTCTGGTCTTTCGAGGTTCTGTACAAAGCGTCTGATCATCCAAAGGATAATAAATGGCATCTTCCACTGGGGTGTGTAATACATAGAGTGGGAATTGATTTGTTGGTTATGAAGGAAGCCATGGAGCACACAGATCACTGGAAAATCACATTGAGGCCATCAGCCCCTCCTCAGTTCATGCTGACAGTACTTCCATTGCTCAGGGGTGAGTGCCAGAGGGAAAAGGGACTAGGGAGGCCATCCAGTCTTCAGCTATTAAATGAAACCTATTTCTCTGAACTTCAGCCACATTTCATATGACACCCATATATTCCCCTTGCATGCCCAATGTTTATAGAGACCTGATATCAAACAAGATTTCTACAATCCATCAGTGTGATAATAATAATACAATAAAAAAGGCCAAGATTGCTTTGGAGAGAAAAAGTATGAAATGCATTCTTAAATGCTGCTCTGTAGTGTACATAAATCCTACAGAATCCATGTGCTATAAAGACTCATCAGCTGGCCTTGATAACCTTTTTTTTTTTAAATCAGTACCAATAGATGGCACTAAAATGTCCACAGTCATTTCTGGCAAAACTAAATATAATCCACATGTAACATTTAAAAAATATTAATGATTGCATATCAATACTCATTTTGTTGGGTCATCTTTAAGTTTTCACTATTGTCTACTCATCATGAGGATTTTCTTTTATTTGTGTGTATATGTCTCTGTGTGTTTGTGTGTGAGTGTGGGGGGATGTGGTGTCACAGGACAATCCCGGGTGTCAGTTCTCACCTTCCACCTTGTCTGGGACTGGGTCTCTTGTTTTTCACCACTGTGTATACCAGTCTGTCTGGCCTGTGAGCTCCCAGGTTCCCCCTTCTCCATCTTCCATCTCATCCCAGACACTCTGAGATAACAAACGCATGCTACTGAACCTGGCTTTATATGGATTCTGGGGAGCCAAACTTGGTCTCTCACACTTAGGAGGCAATCTCTTTATCAGCTGAGCTCTTTCCCCAGTTCCACTGTCATGTCTTTTTTTTTCTTTTAATCAAACATGCTCAATGTTTCTGAGGCATATTATTCAGTATTCCAAGGAGCCATTAAAATGAAGATATCAAAAAATGTTAAGTTAAAATAAATAAAATGAAGACATAAAGGAACCTGCAGAGGTCATATCTAAGTCTCTCTAGTGACCACAGAAAGAGAACTAAAGCCCAAGTCGGTTACATGATTTGCTCAAGGTAACATGGCTGGTAACCAGGAATGTTCTCTGTGTGCTCCTGTCTTTCCACCAGGACTTTTCCCCATCATCTATTGAATGAGTCTCTCAAGAGACACCAGGAGACTCACAGCACCTTGCCATAAAACCAGAAAGAAGTGTTCTTCCTTTGTAGAATTACAGTCATTCCTAGATGATGACTGAATGTGTATGGAATGGCTATAATAGTATTTTAGGAATATTAATACCACTTAAAATATCAATTGCCTCAACCCCTGAAATCTGTGATTATGTAAAATTATATGGCAGTCATGACTTAAGCAGCAGAAGAAATTTTGGCTACAGGTTAAAATAAGACTATCCTAAATTATTTGGGATGAGCCCAAGATAATTACAAGTGTCTTCAAAGATTGGAAAATGACACCTAAGGAGACAGAAAGAGAGAGAACAGAGGGACAGCCAGAAAGAGGAAAACATGTAAAATCTTAGTCTGAATTTGTAGCCTGTGAAGACGAAAATATAAAGATAAATTGTAGAATGGAAAAGGAGCAAGGAAACATTGTCCCTTGGCACCTCTAGAAAAAAATCAGCCCTTTTCACACCTTAATCTCCACCAGAAGCATATTTCAGACCTCTGACCTCCAGAAGTATAATATCAGAACTCCTTGTTGCTCTAAGTTGCAAATGTGCATAAATTTTCTCAGTAGTCATGGAATATGAGGGTAGTTTCAAGATGCTCACAGGTGAGAGGCCTTGCCATGGATTCATAGAACTTTTGGTCTACTGACAGATACAGACAAATGCAAAGCACTAATGCTGGGGCTAAGACTCACTGAATAAATGCTTTGATAACATGTAAAGTGCTATGAGGAAACAAGTCAAATTTTTATGTCAAACTGGATCAGAGAGAACTTCTTCTCTGAGTGTAAAGAGCCTGAAGCAAACGCCATTACAAGATGGCGCCGGCATCCGGTGTGTGAGATCGTAAACAACTGCCTATGCGCATGGGCTAAAGCTGAATTCGAGCCAAAGATTGGCTCACTTAGTGATGTAAGATGGCCTGATGGGCTGCATCCAATCAGGAACCAACACGTCACCATTTAGGGTATAAAAGGAGTGCCATTTTGGGGCTCTAGGTCTTCCTCTCATTACTGCTGAATAAACGCTTGCTGCAGAAGAATCCTGGTGTCCGTGTGCGTTCTTGCTGGCGAGACGACCACGCGGGCTACATCTGAGTACTCCAAAAGGAAGAGAAATTCTGAAAGTAGGACTACAAACATGGAACATCTCATCCCACCCACAGTTCTGAGGAGATCAAAGTCTAACTTTTTACCTTATTATTTTAAATGGGTTATTATTGCATGTGTGTGTGTGTGTGTATGCACGCGCACATGTGCATGCCTGTGTGTGTGTGTGTGTGTGTGTGTGTGTGTGTGTGTGTGTGCGCGCCACAGTATGTGTATGGAGCTCATATGACAACTTTTTGAAACTGGTTCTCTCCTTCCAACTTTATATGAGTTCTAGGAATTTGACTCAGGTTGCCAGGCTTACATGCAAAGTGCCTTTACCCACTAAGCCATCTTGATGGCCTGTCATCTTATTTTTGAACACAAGAACCTTTCACCGAACCTGGAGCATATCCTTTTGTCTAGGCTGGATGGCCAGAGAGCCTGTGAAATCCAACTGTCTTTGCACTCCTAGATCTGGACTTACAGAGACCCTTCACCTGTGTTTTTGTGGATGTTTGAGACTCAGATCCTCATGGTAGCATCGCCAACACTTTACACACTGAGTCATCCTCCTAGTCCAAAGAAAATACTTTTCTAACATTGCCTTTGATGAGGGATGAGAGATAATGTCACTTGTGGATATGAAGATAAGTACTTAGTATACAGTTAGGAATCATATCTATTTAGGAAAATGGCAGTAGTATGTTCTCCTTTAGGGTCTATGACTCGTGACTGAGTTTAGATGCTAAGTTTACAGCACCACACATGAATTTCTGTGGGGCAGGCCTGAAGTCCAGTTAGACAGCTGTTGGTTACCCCAAGACAAAAGTACGCCACTGCACCGTTGAGGATATCTTCACACATCTGTCTCTGGTGTTTGTTACTCATAGGCTGTTCAGATGGACAGTACTGCCAACTGCTCTTCTCCGTTGGCAGCTTTTCTAGCACCTTCCAACACTATGAGTGTTAGACCTCAGGGAAAGCCTTAAGATCAGTTCCAGTTTGATTCCTCCAAAGTCTGTGTCCAACGTGTGTGGTGTCATCAGGAATAGTGTCTTACCATCAAGTTCTGAGAGACAGCAAAAGGCAACAGCATTAGTCTGTCTATCTTTCTCTGGGAGATTCTTGTACTCGTCTGACCAACAATTTAGCTGAAGGTTTCCTATGCCTGCTATTGGGGTTTCTGTTAGATGGTCCATGATTCTTGGGAGAACATAATTATTTAGTGGGATGTAACTCCATTATTACATACACATATGTATAGGATATGTTTTATATATATATATTTATATATATATTTATATGTATATTTATAATGAATACTTATATATAAATATATATGATCATAAAATAATGTTTCTCTATGGCTTTTTCTAACATCCTTCATGTTATTTATCTCTCCTCCCACCCTCTCTCTATATTACTCTTTTTTCCCCTCTTCTCAGTCAAAGTCTTTGATTTTTTTTCCCCTTTCCACCTTCAGAGCCTCTGTGTCTACTAGATTTGTCTCCAGAGTTTCTTCTTCTTTTCCCTCCAACCATGGTCCCTTTTTACTTTCCTGACATCACTCTTTACCAAAGAAACTTCCAAAGTCAATCTCACAGATTCACAGTCTATCAAAGTTCACATAACTGGGGGGTGTCCTAACCCAATCGGTACATCTACAAGACAACCACTACACCTAAGGCTGAGGGTACATCACAGAAGAAGGCACAGAGGACATAGGACAAAAACAGCAGCTGCAACAAACATGACAAGGAATCTACACCCATGAAATCTCAATGATATGGGTGCATAAACAAGACCTGCACAGTGACCAACTTACATGCCACCATGGATGGTAAATTTCAGAAGACCCCACCCTTAAAGAAGAGCTATAGGTAGTGAATGGTTACTGAAAGAGAGAGAATTTGTTTTTCCCCAAGGACAAGGCCCCAGTTCCAAGTGTAGAGGCATAAATACCTGTACATACAAGTAATTTGTAATGGATTCAATAGGTTATAATTCATACATACATACATACATACATACAGACATATATACATACAGACAGACATACAAACTTACTTCTGTATGTGTATATATAAGGATCAATTATTACATTGTGATGAGTAATAATGTTCTCCCCAAGAGTCACAGACTACCTAACAGGAATCCGAGTACCAGGTATGGGAAACATCCAGTCGATTCTGATCAGAAGAGGTCAAGAAAATTCTCAAGCAAGATAAACTAAGACTGTTGGCCTCAGCTGCCTTCTAGAACTTGAAGGCAAGGCCCTCAGTCGAGAACACCACACATTTTGACAAAGGGCTTTGAGGAATCAAACGGAAAGTGGCCTGGGAGCCTCCTTGCTTAAGAGTAGATTTCATAGTGTCGGAAGGTGCTGTACATGCTACCAAGACAGAGGAGCAGTTGGAACAAATAAGAAAGAGGTCATGTGTTGATTAGTAAAATAATAAGAAGAAGAGGTAATAGATTTGAGGGGGAGTTGAAGAGGTGACTCAGAAGGAGTTGGAAGGGAAAAAGAGAGGTGGAAATCATGGAGATACAGTACTCACGTATGAAATCCTCAAACAGACAACAACAACAGTAAAACCTTATTAAAACTCACATATTTCCTGAGCATGTGCAAACATTTTTCTTGTCACTAGTCCCTGAGCAGCACAGCTGCTAACCACTAGTACAGGTTTGTGTAGTACTAGGTGGCCTGAGTGAGCTGAAGATGATATGAGCATACCAAAGGGTGTGAGGATTGGGTAGATTTTATACACTCAACCAGATGTGCTCTTTTAGGGACTGGAGGACTTGAGGGCTTTAGTATCTGCAGGAGGTTTGAAACCAAGCCCCCTTGAATGTCCAAAAGCTTTACTCTCTCTAAGATCAGAAGCTTTAAAGCCTCACATAAAAGTGCCAACAATGCCGTATACTGGGCTACCCCCTCCCCCAAATCACCTGGGCACAGTTTTTTGGTTGTGAGCCTAGCCTTTAACAGCTGAGCCATGTCTCCAGCTCCTGAGCACAGTTTTTAAATCCAATGGTTCCGGGTGTTTTCAGTCCATTTTAAGCTTCATCAGTTGGCCTATCCTTTAATATACCCTTTTCAATATTCCAGTAGCCCAGCCCTCTCCTCATCTTTGCTTAGTTCCTAAGACCTTTGAAAACTACCCTGAGAATTTTCTAAAGGTCGGTTAAGGAAAAATCCAGTGAACCCGCCGCAGCACATCATTAAGCATTTTTGACTTGTTGCCATTCTCTGGGTAAGTTCTCGGTGATCACATGCTCAAGAGAAAGAGGAAAGCTATGCAAAAATCAGAATATTCCTCTTTTGAAAAGAGGAGGTATTCTTCAAAAAATTAATTACTATAAAATTACAATGTGCTGAACATTGCATTAATGTTAATATATTAAATGCCTATGGCTTCATCTTTATTTTTAAACTACTATAATGATTGTTTCTTTTTTGTTGTTGTTTATCTTCCTTATTTCAAGCATATGTAATAAATACATATTTTTATATAAAGGTGTCTCTCTATACATACACATTTACCTAAATATACTGGGATAAAATCTTTATGTATTCTTTCAACTTTCAGAGAGCTGATGGAAGGAACAATTTCCTGTTTATTGCAATGTGACCATTTTTAAACTGGAACGTTCTCCTTAAAATTGTGCCTCCTTGGCCAATTTGGATATTATGCATTTAATATAACACACTGCACTTTTAACAGGTTTAATTCAATTTACAACAAATGCTTCTAATTAAGTTAAAAGATCTTTGAAAATTGCTAAATCTTAGGGGTAATATTACCACCACTGACATTGAAATAATTGATCTTTCCCACTGAGGCACAAAAGTATGAATGTTCTAATGAGAAAACAGGAATTGAAGTCTATCGAAAGGGTCCAAGGAGACTTCCAAACTCTTTAGGCTGTTATTTCCAATGACAAGCTCTGAATGGGAGTGGGAAGCATTGGAGGGGGACAGGGACAGAAGCATGAAAAGAAAATTGAGATCCAACTTCGAAACAAAATCAGCATTAAAGCCAAGGTGACCAAGACCTGTTTTGCCTTGTCCAAGAAATCTATCTTTTGTTCGACATACCGTGTTTCCAATTTAGAATGTTAATTTTGGCAGCTACAAATAACATTTTTTGAGCGCTTTGTGATAGTTAATACAGTTGTAAGACCAGGAGTCATCTACTTCTCTGTGAAGGCTTTTCTCAGAGGCAGGATCTGTGGGTCCAGGGCTTCATGACAACTAAGATGACTGGGAACTATGGACAGCAGTTACTCCTGACAGAGCTGTGACACCTGAGCAGGAAGCAGAGAGCTGCAAGCTTTGCAGTTACTACTGTAACTCACCTCCTGACGCTGGTAAGTCACTTAGCTTTGCTTCCATTTCTGAGTACAAGGCAGAGCATTTACCTTCCTGTTCTTTCCCTGGCTTAATTAGTTACAGTGTTTACAAAGTACTTCATAAGAGAAACTGGCTAAATACTTCATGCATAATGGAAGTTTTATTAATAATTTGAGCAATAATATAAAAGCTGTTAGCTCTGAAAACAATTACATTGATGAGCAGCATGATAATGCATTAGCCAAGCAGAAAAGGAAAAACAAAACAGAACAAAGCTCCCATATTCGGCCTCAGAACACAGTAGGGTCTTCTAAGGATGTGCAAGACTACTAAGCTAAGGATGGTGGTGCTCACCTGTGATCCCAGCACTCAGGGGGGCAGAGGCAGGTGCATCTCTGTGAGTTGGAGGCCAGCCTGGTCTACAAATCCAGTCCAAGACAGCCAGGACTACACACAGAAACCATGTCTTGAAAAAACAAAACAAAGCAAAAACAAACAAACAAAAAAGAATGCAGGAGACAGCATCCCTGCCAAGGGCCCAGGTGAGTCTTGGATCTTCTCATTGCATGTTTTGAGCTGTTTTGTGAGTTATCTAGTCTGTGAACCCCAGATGCTTCCTTCCCAAAATAGGCAATTACATGGCTCATCTCTTGAAGACATGAGAATTAAGGAAGAGAATGAGTTAGTTATAGAAAGGGAGGTGCCATATTGAAAGAGAGAACACTCCTGATACAAACATAGGGGAGGAGCATAGACTAAATGAGGAATACAGTTCGAAGCCCCAAAGTCAGATTTGAGTTCTCTATGTAGACATCACAGGTGTGGCAGAAATACTTAGACATTCACATTGAGGAAGAAAGAGCATAATGTTATATTCTTTTCTTTTGTACCTTTCCTGGAAACAAAGATTGGGTTATTTTTATGTGTTCTAGATGAACAAGTATGGTGCCCTTAAAAATTCAGAAATGTAAGGGTGGCCCAAGTCACAGGAAACACCAGATTTATTAAAAACAGGAGAGGGGACAGGGACAAGTAGACCCACATGGTACATGAGTTTAAATAAAAATCGGCAAACTATTTTCATGTGTGAGTGTGTGTGCACACAGGCATGGGTATGGAGGTCAGAGGACAACCTATGGGAACCAGATCGCTCTTCCCACCACACGGAACCTAGAGAGCAAACTTCGATCCTCAGGCTTGAACACGGATGTCTACGATCTTTGTACACCAGGCCTCAAGCATGCAGAACAGATCATAACAGTCAAATTTGGAGGACACAGTTCAATTACCTCATGAAATGTAGACACATGCCAAATACACTGGCTATCATGCCTTCCACAGAGATATCTAACACAGATCCAGCTCATGTTAGACTCAGTATCGAGAGAAAGGCTGGGATGTGGCCTCCTCAGTCTATTGATATCAGTATCAAGGGCTGACTCAGAGATGTGCTTAGGAAGGCAAGATCAAGTCAATGAACCCAGAAGACATGAAATAAAAATGCATCAGGAATGAGCTTTACTTCCATGTGGAGAGAATACATGCATGCATATATATAATGTAAACACAGCACAAGTAGGAAATTTCTACCATGATTTTAAAAGTATAAATTTTCAAACCAGATAGCATTGCTTCCAGTTTCAGCTCCATCACAGACTAATTCTGTACACCTGAGTTGCATGTTCAACATCGGGAAAATATGTGTCTAAGACAGTACTTATTTCAGTGGACAATGGAAGAATTAAAACCCAGATGTATGCAAGCTATTAATAGTGAATATCTCATGCTAAATGCTCAACTGGTATTAGCCAATAGAATTATTTTATCAGCTTTTTGTGAATAATAACGGTAGTATTTTTTCTCATTAAATAATAGTACAAATAGCTCAAATCGCATTTAGTCTCTGTTTGTAGAGAAGTGTCCTTCTATAAAAATAATGCCAAAATCTTTCTAATATGTCAGGAGAAGTTTTAACAATTGCTAGTTTGTATTTCCTTTTTAAATTCTGGAATAAAGAACCTAATTCTGGTATAAAATATACCTTCATAATTCAGCACAACAAACAGAATATAAAATATTAATTCCTTTTCCTTCCAATATAATCCTGAGTTGTTTTATTTAGTCACCTATTATAAAAAAGTAATTTGTGTTGATAGCTCTGAGGAAATCTAGAAATTAAAGAGCTAATTAAATTTGTTCTGAGTAATTTCTGGGTCTTTGTCAATAAATACATAAAGAGGTACACACTCAAAAAGCTGTGTTCTGTAGCACGTGGCAGGCCACTGACTTCTCAGAACTTATCTTCAAAATATGAAAGTTTTACAAAGGACTTTCTTGAATATTTTTATGAAACGTTTATAGGGCCAGGGATAGAGCTCACTAGCTGAATACGGTACATGTATGCTCTGGCTCCAATCTCTAGCACTGCAAAAAGAATTTTTTAAAAAACTCACAACTATGAAAGTATTGTAAGTGTTGCCCTGAAGTCTGATGGGATAGGCCCTAGAGTGGCTCTATCTTTGAGTCTGATGCTCTGAGCCTGGGGATTTAGAGAGAGATTGTTTCCCTTCTAGAAACAAAGACCTCAGGACTTATGCATATTTCGAGCATTACAAATCTAGTTGCTGGATGAGGAAACATATGATCACTAGGAGACTGAGGACTGGTGACGGGCATCCCTCCTCTTCTTGTGGATGCTTTTTGAGGACACGCTCCCCATCATTCCAGGGCCATGTTTTCAGGCTAGCACCTCACTGCCTGGCTCAGAGGTTCCAGCAGTGTCTTGGGTTAGAAGCTCCTTGATGTAGTAACTCAGGACTGATAGATTTACCAGCCACAGCTGTCTCTCCTTCTGACTGACACAAGGAGCCCTTTCTACTTTCGGGGGCCATGTTGACTCCCAGCTTGGGAGTCAATGGATCATGAGCTGTCAATTTTCACATAATGATCCTGACCATGGCTGTGTTGGTATGAAATGCAAAGCCGTACCTGGAATATGGGTTGAGCCTAGTCAAGGTGAACTGCTGCTCCTTGCAGGGAGGGCCTCCAGAGCAGTGAGATGGGCTCTGGCTGGTCTTGAGGCATGATGTTTAATCTGGGGTGGCAGTTCTCTCAGTGGATAGTGGGTGAGACATTTGGCAGCAATGGATCACGTAGCTCTTTATGAATGGCAGCCCATACAGTCAAACTTCAGCATAAGCCCTACCACTGCCTGTGGAGCTATTTGGTGGAGCTGCAGAGCTATTGTTAATGACGGGAGTGGCTTCTCTTGGTTCGGTTTTTCAGTGCCTCTCACTGGGTAATTACCTCACGCCATCTTTTTTTTCCAGACAACATAGCAGTTCCCTTTTTTTCCATGATCTTTCATTATGATTTCATTTACCCACAGCCTATAATGGCATAAACAAACAAACAAACAATCAAACAAAGAGGGGCCTAGGATCATCCAGCCTTTGGCTCACAGTTCTACCTGCCTTCCCGAGGAAGCCTGCCAGTGTCCCAAGGACATACTGTTCCAACCTCTGGCCCATGGCCGGCCGTACCTGCCTTCCTGGGGAGATCTGCCAGACCAAACCACAGGATCATCCAGGTTAGGCCTCATCCCAATATCTTTTCTGGGGTTCCAACTTGGACACAGCCAGCTGAGGAGGGCTGCAAGCTATTCCAGCCTCTGGTCCTTGGCCCATGGCACTATTGGACTTCCTGAGGAGGCCTTGCAGGGCCCCAGGCATACCTAGTTCTAGTCTATGGCATACAGCCTTAGCCACCTTACCAAGAGGGGCTGCCAGTCCCCAGTAATGCCCAGCCTCTGGCCCATGACTCTTCCTGCCTACCCTTGGAGTCCTGTGGGCACCAAAACACCCAGCCAACACCAGGGACAACAAGATGGCTAAAGGCCAGCTTAAGAACACCAGCAACAAGAGCTGGGGCAATATGGTAGCAATAGAACCCAGCTATCTAACTATAACAAGCCCAGGATATCCTAACGCAGCTGAAACACAAGAAAATGGCCTTAAGTCTATTCTCATGAAGATGATAGAGGCCTTGAAAAAAGGAAACAAATAAATCCCTTAAAGAAAGACAGGAAAATACAATCAAACAGGTGAAGGAAATAAAATGGTTCAAGACCTGAAAATGGAAATAGAAACAAATAAAGAAAACACAAACTGAGGGAATCCTGAAGATGGAAAACTTAGAGATGAGAACAGGAACTACAGAGGTAAACATCACTAACTAACTAAATAAATAAATAAATGGAAAATTCCAAAAATAAACTACCCATAAGTTTTAAATTGTGTATCATAGTGAGTAAAATTTAAAAAAAAAAAAAAAAAAAAAAAAAAAAAAAAAAAAAAAAAAAAAAAACAACTGTCACACTGCTGCTCATAGGGGGGAAAAATCATGCTTGCTGCCAAAGTGTTCACACTGTCAAAGCCACTTCCTGTTAGTCATTCAAGAATTGTCTCAGTTACTAGGCCCTAACACTGTCACAGTGCTGGTGTTGAGGTGACCCTTGCTTTACCAAATAATGGCCTAAATGTATAAGAGTAGTGATGTTGATGCTTTTATAGTGGGATACTGTTATTCCTCTTCTATTTTGTCATTACTGTGATGTCTGGAGTTTTCAAGGATTAACTAAGTGTCTCAGGACATTTCTCTGGTGGATAAGGAAGCTGCTTTCTAAACCTGTTTACACCTTAGTTCCCCCAAAATAAACCCACTTTCTAGTTTCCCCAATTCTTTATACTGCATCTTTTTCCCTTTCAGGTCCCTAATTGGGGCAGCTAGGCTGTTAGTATGTACCATGAATCCCTATAAAATGCTTACTGGTCACCTATTTTCATTTGAAATGCAATGCCTAGTTGTACCTACGGGAAGGCTAGCCATTGGAGAGCTTCCTGCTGGACACCAAACATCTGGACTTCCACACTTTCTTCTTCCATCAGCTGATCAGAAAGGCCCTCCTCCCATGTGCTGATGTAAGTATAATCCCAGAGAGAGATGTAGGACAACCCATGCTAAGTTGAAGATATTCTTATTTATCTGTTCATGCAATTTCCTTCAAAAAAAGAATGAAGACCTTCTAAAACAATTTGGTTTTTTAGTATTTTATCATGGGTACAGGTACAGGTCTAGATTATATATGTATATCTATATATGTACATCTGCGTGTCCAGCTCATCAGATTATAGACACTAAGCACAGATGGTTTGGGTATTGTTTTGTTTCTGCAGAACTTTGAGTTAAGATGATGTCAGAAAACTAAATACTATGAAAGTCTTGACATGTTAATAAGATAATGAGGTAGTTATGGGCTGCTGAGTGCACGTGGGAGGCTTCTCAGACAAGGAAGCATCTGGATGAGCTATACCCAGCTATGTTTCCATGTGAGATGAAGAGAGCGGAGAAAGGGTCAGACATGGTCTTCAGCTGAGTATCCACAGATGTGCTCATCATGTTCCAATGAAGAGTAGCAAGCCCATGGTCATCCAGGCAGCCCTGGGTACACTCATTGGATCAAAAACTAATGCAAAAAGGAAGGAAAGGAGAACCTCCCCTATCAGTGCACTTGGGGAGGGGCATGCGTGAAGAAGGGGGAGGAAGGGTGGGCCCGGGAGGGGAGGAGGGGGGGGCTTATGGGGGGATACAAAGTGAATAAAGTGTAATTATTTTACACTTTATTTAATAAAGTGTAATAATAAAATAAAATAAAAGATAAAAAAATAGAAAAAAAGTCATGGTTGTGGGAAAGGCATTTGTGGTGGCGAGTAGTAAGGTAGGTTGGGGTAACATTAATGAGAGTACACTACACACATACACACACACACACACACACACACACACACATACACATGCACAACTGTCTAAAGAACAAAAAGAAATAGAATGTGCAAACACATTTTCAGCAGGGCATGGCAGAGTTGCCTGCAATCTCAGCATTTGGAATGCAGAGGTGAAAGAATAATTGAAACACTGGTTGATTTAATTGTGGGGGTTGGTGCTATGTTGTTTGTAAAAAACAAGATGATTATTAAGCAGGCAGTGCACAGATCATGAACAGTAAGTGCTACTTAGGTGGTGGGAGATTTCTTAGCCAAATCATTGTCTCAACAAAGCTAGGTTTGTATGTGCACTCACGTTGCTTGTATGCACATGTATATGTATAGACAAGTATATGCATGTCTATATGTGCTCGTATAAACACACATGGCCACACATGGCAGGGGGGCCATCGTGGACAAAGCTCATGCAAATGCACCTAGAATCACAGTAAATATCTGTTGTCATGAAGAATGTCCATGTCCTGTTCTGTTCCTTAAAACATCATTGACCAAATTCAGCACAAGGAAAATAACACAGAAGAATAAAATACATAGGCCTCACAGTGGGTAGCTTAGGAGCACAGCATCTTAAGTGGAAATAAGAGTATGGACTATGAAAAAGTGGATTCCTTACAAATGAGCTCTGAAGGAAAACATATGGTGCTAAATTAGAAAATGAAAATTTTTTTGATTTGAGATTTCCAAAATGATAGGGCACTATAATAATCCTCATACAAAGTAACCCACAATGAAAGATCCTTAGGGTTAAAATTCAAACTGGACAGTTGAGTTCATGTCTTACAGAACCTTTTGCCACATCACCTTTTGCCATTAGTGGGAGATTCTAGAAGAACAGGACCTGAGATAGCTAACTGTCATCTTTTAGCATCTTAATGTGCATCTGAAATTAATACTTAAGTCTTATTTATAAAGTGATTTTTTTCTTTACTTTTTAAAGATTTACTTTATTTTTATTTGTGTATGTAAGTGTGTGTGTGTTTGTGTGTGTGTGTGCGTGCACACACACAGTTTTGTGCATGAGAGTACAGGTGCCTACAAAGGTAAGAAAAACCTTTTGTGTCTCTTGGAACTGAAGAGGTTCTGAGTCATCCAATATGTGTTTGGGGAACTTAACTCTGGCCTTCTTCAAGAATAGTATGTGCTGTTAATGGTTCCATCATCTCTCCAGACCCCACTCCACTGTTTCTAAAATAGTTTAAAATCAAGATGAGTGGAGTGCCCTATGCCTCTAATCCCAGCACTTGAGAAGTGGATGTAAGAAGATCAGAAGTACAAAGTCATTCTCATCTACATAGGGGGCTCAAGACCAGGCTGGGCTGTGTGAGATTCTATTTCAAAAAAGGAGGTGCTGAAGAGATGGTTACTTGGGTCAAATGTTGCCAGGCAGATCTAATGACCTAAGCCCAGATCCCAAGAATCCATGTAAAAGTTAGACATAGTAGTGTGCACCTATGTAATTCCAGAGTTACTACAGGGAGACAAGAGTTAGAGAAAGGGGAATCTCCAGAAACTCATGGAGTTAGTTAGCCTGGTATTTGCAGTCATAAACAAGAGACCCTGTCTCAAAGAAGGTAGAAGGTAAGGAGACGAACAAAGCTGCCCTCTGACCTCTACATGTCCACTACAGCCTGTGCACACCCACAGTTGTGCATACCTACAAATACACAGATGTGAAATAAATAACTAAATAATTTAGTTTAATAATTATAACAACAATAAAGCAATTATTAAAACAGTTCATATTCTAGAATCATAACAACTTCTATTTTAGGCATTAGCAAGCCTATAAAACATAAAACAAGTTTTTCCCTCAAAACTGTCACAGTGTTTTCATTTATTTTTTTTTCAGAGAGAATCAGAGAATGAGAAAGGGAAGATTGCCAAGTCTGAGACTAGGGATGTCCTTGAAGACAGCCTAAACCAAAATAAACACAAAAACAAGCATGTCTACAATTAAAAGACAGTAACACTGCATTATAATTACTCCTCTTAGGAAGTGAAGATGTTTTCAGTTAACTGAATGGGTGACAATTACTTGGATTATTGTCATACTTAAAATGTCAGTGTTAAATGATTGCTTTAAGCACATAATAATAAATTCTGCATTCTTAAGTGGCAAACACAAGGAAGCCAAATATAGACAGTGTTTTTTTCTTTTTTTTTTTTTTTTTTTTCCTGGAAGCAAAATTAAACGTTAACAAAAACCTGCAACACACATTTTGAAACACAGGAACAAAAGGGGGTGGCTGCGGATAAGCAAACATGGATCTGGCGCCTCCCACTTTGATTAGAACAAGGAGTAGGTCAAACTGAGAAAGAAAAATCTGTTCAGGGCTATGCCCACCCTTTCAGAAGTAAATACATAAGGAAAGATACTACAGAGAATTCTCTAGAACCTTAAAGACCTCTTACTGAAAATCTGGGTTAATTATAGCGTTTATGAAAATAGCATTGGTTAATTTCACACCTGCGATTAAATCCGACATGATTTCCTGGGATATGTTATGATCACACTGGAGTTCTGCAAACTGTATTTTCCCCTTCATCAGGGTAAATTGTACAGGATTAACAGACAACAAGTATTGTTTGCCTGTACTGCCACTGCCGGTAATGTCTTTCCTTGTAGATTCTTTCTTTAGAATTCCCACGTCCCCGAGCAGGAGCCTCCCCTCCTGTAACTTAGCTTTTCCAGCTATTCCACCCTGGAAGCCATTGCATTTGGAACTTAGCACCTCTGTGGAGGATGTTATGTCTAACTGCCAAATGGCAAGAAGGGACCATTCTTCCATTTTCAAGTTAGAAGTCAATTGGATGTATGGAGTATTCTTGTATTCATCGTGTAAAATCAATCAACATCTTAGTAGGTACAGAAAGCTGTAGAGCAAAGGTGAACAGCCAGCTATCCAGTGTCTGTGGATTTGATCCATTGTGAGTGGAAAATATGTCATGAAACCTTTCTGGTTACACTAAGCATGTGCAAGCTCGTCAGCCATTATTCTCAGACAAGACAGCTCTGTAACTGTTCCCACAGAATGTAAGTCCTATCATGTACTGTAAGCTACCTCGAGGTGATGAAAAGGATCTCAGAGGAGGGCCCTGGGACACGAACAAATGCTGTTTTATAACTGGACTCAAGTCTTTGATAAACAGGATTTTTGACATCTACAAGGCTTCTGGAGAATCTTCTCAAAAGAGATGGTTCTCTCTGCTCTGTGATAGTGTCTCCTAGAAATGACAGGGAAGATACATCCAACATACCCCAACAGTATGGCTGACTAACCAAGACATGAACAATGACAACACCCATTGATACACTAACTCAGAAGGGTAACATTTCTTGAGGTACCAACCCTAAACAAAGAATTACAGGGAGCTAAAGACTGAGAGAGGGAGACTGGTCTTTCTCAAGGATGATCCTCCTAATTGGGAATCCAAGACAAGTGGTGAACCCTGAAATGATATATACACAAGCAGCACAAAATAGACGCAGCAGGTTTATTTAAATGTTAATAAATTTATGTATTTGACACAATAGTAATAAAGAAAAGCATCTACCAAATTGAGAGGCAGTGAGCTGCAGATATGAGAGGGACTGGATGGGGAAAAAAGGCAAGGGCGGAAGTGATACAATTCAGTTTTAATCAAAAGTTTAAATATAGTCAAAGAAGCTATTTCTCAATGGTAGGATTTTGAGAATCCATTTCTGAATGGATTCTCAATGGAAAAAGAGTAACCATTTGACTATTATGACAGGGGAAAAGAAACCCAAAATAAAGAAGCAGTTTTAGCCATGTCCAACCTGTGCAAGACCCAGGACAGCTGAATGTTGCCCAGCAAATGTGTAGGTGACAACGTTATTTTTGACATAAAAGTCAGCTAACCCAGGTAAAATAACAAGACATTTCCCCAGCTGCCTTCCTTTTTTGTTTGTTTGTTTGTTTGTTTGTTTCTTTGTTTGTTTGTTTCGTAGAAGAAGAAATGGGCTTGCCTCCAAAGAGGACTTGAGCCTTAGGTAAATTTTTCAGAGACCTATTAGGCCTTGATTGTTAATATCCCAAACTGTATATTTCTCAAAGGAGAGGGAGTCATATTGTCTATGTTTAAAAATATATATATATCAGATTGGGAGTTTCTTATTTCCGGCACTCTCCTTGCTACACAAGAGCTCTGTTCTTTCTCTCTCTCTTTCTTAAATTCTTCTGTATAAATCTAAAATATATCTCTCTAAAACTACAAAGAATCCTACTCATTTTATATTGGATCAACTTATTCCGGTACTTCTCTCTCAGAATTTATAGAGCAAGACAGCTAACTGTTAAGAGACTCCAAACTTAAGAGCCTTGAAAGAAAATTCATCTTCTTTTCAACTTGAAACGGTTTTGGTTTTGTTTATTTTTTATTTTTTTGAAAGTTTGGTTTAATAATAAAATAATAACAATAATCACAAATCCCAGTGGGCACCTTAAACAATGAAGCCAGAGAGCATATGTACATTTAATCACAACCCAGGCCACACACAAATGAACAAATGGTGCCATGTGGTGCCGTCATACACAGCATTTGACTAACCTGAAATAATGACTCCCACATTGTGGCGAAGTGCAAATATGTAATGCGCCACCCGCTGTGTGGCTGCCATTTCATCTGACCACAACTTGTTTGTGCTAGGTTTTGAAATAGGGAGAAAATGGAAACCATAAATCAGATGGCCTCTCAAAGGCTTTTCCAATTGTCTTCCTGAGCTGTGGCAAGACTGTGGACTTCAGCTTCGCTCAGGTCACCACCGAGCAGCTGCGTGCAGGGGAGTCGCCGTGTGCTGGGGAGAAGGCGTGTGCTGGGTGGGGTGGAGAGGGAACACTGCTTTATCTACCCTGTTAACTTCATCCACTTGTAAAACAGGTGTCAAACACGACAGTGCTTCTTGAGAGGGAAAATCTGGGAAGAAATGAGCTAACCTGGCTCAAAGTCATGTCAACAGAGAGGTGAAAACACCATCACTCCCTGCCCGCTCCATAAACTGGACTGAGTGTCTACAGCAGCGTCTCGATCCCTTTTTTTTGGGGGGGTACAACAACCCTTTCAGAGGGGTTGCCTAAAGCCATTGAAAAATATAGATATTTACATTGTGATCCATAAGAGTCGCAGAATTACAGTTATGAAGTAGCAGCGAACTAATTTACGGCTGGAACTGTATTAAACACGAGGAACTTTATCAAAGGGTCTCAGCGTTAGGAGGGCTTGGAACCACGGGGCTACAGCGTAAGAGGGAACCAGCAGACGAGGTGTTCGCACAGATGAAACCTCCGTGAAGAAGGAAGTGGTGTGTGTGATGCATGGGGAACGGAGAGCTGGTGGGAACTCCGGAACGTTCCTGCTCGCTGGTTGTTTCGCATGAATTTCCAACTAATTTCTGGTCTAGAAAAACTGGACAATTATCTACCAAAATAAGGGAAGGAATAAATCAAATGCTGGTGAAACCAGCTCAAACATTCATCAGGCTTCTCCCCTAGAAACATCTATAAGTAAGTATAGCATTTCAAATTATTGAGTAGAACATAGGGAAAACTGAACACAAACCAAAACTGTTTCCTTACAACTGCATGGAATATTAATATTGGAGGGCAGAATCATTAATGCCTAAATTTATACGTGAGGCTTTGAGTCCTTTAAATGTTTCTGAATAACAAAAAGTTGAGCTAGTTATTGGGCAATTGAGATATCCTGAGATATAATTTTCATTCCATTCAAGACGACATTTAAAAATTTACATAAAGATTTATTTAATTGCCACTGTACTGGCATTAGGTGAAGGTCAATAAAATATAAAAAAAACATACTCTTCAAAGGCAGGGTATTTTGAAGAATTACTTTTAAAGTGTCTTGAAGCACTTTAAGCCTTTCAAGAAATTACATGTTTGTTTACTTTTTCTAAAAAATTTCACAGTTTCAAAGAAGTCTTAACTATATACTATTTATAATAATTTTATTATGATAAATAACATATTTTGGTTGTGAGCCTAGCCTTTAATGGCTGAGCCATCTCTCCGGCCCATAAATAACATATAATAATAAATATATAATATATGATAATATTTACTATTTATCATAAAGCCTCAAGAGTGTCACATGAAAATCATAAATATCAAAGCAGTATTATTCCATGGAAAAGAGAGGTGCAGGGTCTATTTGGATTTTCTATTTAAAAAAAAATTAGACTCTATTTTAATCAGTAAGTTTCAGAATCATCCTTATCTCTAATTGCCTCCCATTTCGTGACAAGCAGGAAGCCAAGTGCCACCAGACACTTAGGCTGGTGTGACCATGCCCAGGCCACCAGGCCACCAGGCCATCAAGGAGAATGCTTCAGAGCCGTAGCTGGTACCCAGAATGCCGAACTATAGCAACACTGTACAGGCACACAAGGTGGAGGGGAGGTGGGTAAATCAGCTGGGATGAAGTACGGAAAGTGTCTGATTTCCAAGACAGTGCTTCCAGCAACAACTCAGATTTAAAAAACTCCTAAGACACAGCTCTGGAGAACAGTCTGGTTGGGAGTTCCCTGAAGCAAAGGTTAAAAATAGAAGCAGGAGGAAGGATACACGTATGTCGCTGGGCACAGGGTGGGTGGCCATAGTGACAAGCTGTGGACGTGTCAGATCCAACATCAGTTCCAAAGGTTTGAGAGTTGAGAGAAAGAGAAAAATGCTTCTGTCTCAGGGACACTCTGACTGGGAATGTCAAATCGCAATTTCTGTCAAAGGGACTCATGATGATGTTCAGGCTTTTGGCCAGGAAGTACACCTTACAGAGGAACTGGATGAAAACCCATTTCAGTGGGGAAATTGTTCAAGTGTCCACTTGTGTCTCAGCTCCTGTGTCTGTGAAATAATCAAGAGAGCAGCCAACATTCAATATAGGCCGCTATCAGGACTGACAAAGCAGGTGCTCACCTGTCTAGGGACGCCTGTGAGGTCTGGGCTGGCTGTCAGCATGAGTAAGTAACACTGTCCATCTAGGAATCTCCTTCCCTGTAGAGTTCTGGAATAGAATCACCCAGAAGCAGCTCCGGTTTATCTATTAAAAGGTTGGAGCCAATGATATAATTTGCAAGGTTTAGGACGAAGAGGATGTGGGTTGTTTTGCTCAAATGATAGGGGGAAAAATCCCTTAAGAATACTGAATTGTACAATTGTTCTTTTTTATTGAAACTATTCTGTCTTGACTTGTTGTGACTTTTTTTGTATTTACTGTTTAATGTCTAACTTCTTCAGACACAAGGACTCCCATGAAGACTTATGTAGGTTTTGAGAGATATCACTCCATAATTTAGCCTGTATCACACCTACCCACCATTACCAGATTCTCCTTCCTGACAGCTGCTGAACCAATACACTGTGCTCCAGCTAGAATCGGTAAATGTGCTCTGTTAGCCCGTTTTTTTTTTTTATTACTATAACAAAATAACCAATTCAGGCTACTTTAGGAAAAAAAGATATAGATTTATATCATGGTTCTACAGGTTCAAAGGTATGGTATGGTATGGTACGGTATATTGTTAATTACATCTCATTTGTATGAGATTGTGCAAGAATAGATGCTCATGTTTCTAGAAAGCTGGTTAGTGATGGATCCTTGAATAATCCAGTGTACATATGTGCACACATATGTACGTGTATGCGCATGTACAATAGCATGATTTGTGGCTCTGCCTCCCTGGGTAGACTCTAGATACTTCCAAAATTTCCCTCCCTCCTTCCTTCCCTGAAGCATCTATACCTTATCAATGTGACTTGAATAAAAACCTACTTACTCATTAGGCAATATGATTAAAAACACTAAACAACCTATAGTTATTTGCTACTTTCTATGTGATAAAGCTGGGACAGGGCTTATGTCCCATAGAATTCGTGTGTTGGAGGCTTGGTCGCCAATGTGACAATGTTGAGTGGCAGGGAAGACTATAATAGTTGGGGCCTAGTAGGGGAAAGTTGGGTTACTGATAGATTATGTTCCCAGAAGGAATCGAGAGAGCCCTTGTGAAGCCCGTGAGGTCTCACTATTGGAAAAAGCTGTTTTGTAAAAGTAGGGCCAACCTGTACTCTATTTGATTCTTACAATGCCATCTTCTGCTTTCTTGTGTGCTCCTATTGCATATGGTCATACCAGAAGCCAAAAGAAGACTGACTGGTCTTAGACATTTGCCTTTGAAACTGTGAATAAATAAATCTCTTCCTTTTACAAAGTTAATCTCAGCTATCTTAAAGGCCAGGTGGCAACATTGGAAGCAAAGCGAAAGAGAAGGTTAACAATTAGTATGGTGTCATGGCACAGATTAAAGAGACAAGGCTCACTCCTCAGTGACACAGCCATAATGATTCTGAGCTCCCAGAATTAATCCCTTATATAAGTTCAGCTACTAATCTAGAACTCATTTACAAAAACACCAAAAAGTGTTTTCTGGATATGGAAGGGATGCTAAGAATATAAAACATTGGGATTTAGGTTCTATAGTTTGAAAACTGAGGTAAAATGATAAACTCACTTGTCTTTTCAAGAATGAAAAGATCATATAAACACAGATTTTTGAATACTCTGTATATTTAGAAATTACTCCTTATAACATGTAGTAAATATGGTTTGAAAATAGCAGATTAAGTAAACAAATAGCATATTTGGCAGTTGTCCCATTTGCAGTATAAGGTCAAAGTGTCTCCTATTATTTAAAGAACACTTCAAAGATGTGGATAATTTAGGGACCAACTAGTAAACAATGCATAACAAATTACATCAGTAACTAGTTAAAAGCCCTGTAAAAATAACTTACCCTCTACCCTTACATAATGGGATTAATTAAGAGCGTCCAAGACATTGAAATGTTGATTCACAAAAGACCGGCTTTTAAAAAATAGAACCAAACAATTTTCTCGGTACCCCTACCCCCAAATTAACTTCTTGTTTAGATTGGAAGTTGAAAACATGATGTGAAGCTCTTGATGAGTTCAAATGAAGGTCATAACCCCTGGACCACAATAGCTCATGACACTGGAGTAAGGAATTTCTTTCTAGTTTTATCTTTCTAAACCCAGGAAAAAGAGTCATCTATGTTTGGGGAATCAAATTCTTGGCCTTTTGTAGAAAATATTAAACCAAATAGTTGTATAAATTCTTTCTTTAGTTACCTTTTTAGCATAAGTAGATTCTGATGGGAAGGAATAAGAACATTATGACTGAAGATTAAACTTAGCAATTTAAATAATATTTTAACAGTTGGGATTAAATTGTTTTCCATCTAAAAATAATTTTATGTAAAGCCTTGAGTTTATTTTTTCCCTCTTCTACTTGGACAGAAGATGAGAACAGTACCTATTTAACAAAAAATCTAAAAGAATAAATGTGATTTCATCAACTCATTGGATTTAGAGTAAGTGACACAAAATGTATGAATGGCTTAGAATTCGAATAAGAGAAAGAAAAGGGGGAAACAAGAATGGATTTGTAATGGAATTATCTATGACCTTTACCGTTTACTAATTCTCTGATTCAAACATTGTTAATTTGTATTACTTAAATATTCAATGCTATATGGAGAAAGAAATGGATTTTTTTTCCTAATAAAACTTAATTCAGCTACTAACTGCTTACTAAGACTTTATTGTCATTCCAATGTTGTTTGGAGTGTTATAATAATAATAATAATAACAACAACAACATCACAATTGAGGCTTAAGAATCTCTGAGCTGAAAGAGATTTTTGGATGTATCTCTAGCTCAAATCATCCCTGTCTTGGTGTATCTCTGGTAAATTTCTGCTGAGTGTATTAATCAGCAGAGGAAATAACAATTGTTTTTTTGTTTTTCAATATGCAGAAATTTTACAAAGAGTAAAAGACAGGAAATGACATTATTGTGGATCATGAAAGATCGTTTATAAGCTCTGGGGAGACCTTTTAAACACATTTATGGAAAGAACAAAAAAACACCTATCATTTTATAAATGAAAGCATTAGGGAGAACAGACCTTTCTAGAAACCTAAGAAGTAATATCCAATATTACCTATGATGCTTAGACGCAGGTTGCTCTGTTTCAGGAGCTTATACAAGTCACTTCAGTTTCATAATCTACTACAATGTCTTCTTGAGCTCAACTGCAAACCCAAATAGCCTGAGACACTAGAATTGTGCGTCTCTACCAAAACCAAAATTGGTAGCAGGATTGCATCTAATTCACCATAATTAATGAATGAATGTGAATCACTGGAGCCTTAATTGAAGCACTTTTCTCATTTTGAGATATGCTATGTGTGGCTCTGAGACTGTATCTTCACTTCTCAGAATGAAAAGACTGGTTATAGCAAAAGCAGCTGTGCTGTGAGTGACTCAGAGTCTCTATAGCATAGGCCAATCACCTCATGCAGCTCAACGCTCCTCAGGCTAGCCCATGATCTTCTTCCATTACTCCAACCGAAAAGAGGTCCACATACCGCTCCCACAGACTACCCTCTACTACCTGTGAAGCATATTAGGTTGAGCATGTTCCACAGGCATGGAACAAAGAAGTCTGTCCTCTTGCTCCTAATTATTAACCTGCTTGAGAACAGTAATTGTGACTACAGAATTGATCCCCAGAGATATTTGCCTCTAAGTTCCCATGGATACTTAATATTCCTGGTTGATTGAATTCTAGGATTGGCTTACAAATATATGGACCAGACCACAGCTCTATCATGGACTTGGAGCTACTTAAGCTTCAGGATAAAGATGAAAACAACAACAACAACAACAGAAAAACAAAAAAACAGAGTGCTGAACTTTATTACTAATCCCAGTTGCAATGTGAACACGGAAAAGTTCCCTGAGTAGACATTTTAAATCACTCTGAGGTAATATAATTCACAAATACATAATATCTTGAAAGTGCTGGCTTTTAAATTTTTGATGTTTATTATTACTTTCTGGAATTAGAGAAAATATCATGAAGAAACTGGGTTAACCTAGAGAAACCAGACTTCATTCTGTGCTAGGCACATCTCTCTCTGCACTATTTACAGAAACACATTTTTTTTTATTGTCATATCTCTACGAGAGAGATACTGTCATTGTGCCTCAGGAAACTGAGACAAAGAGTGGTCAAGTTTTCTCAAGAACACTATTAAATGATTAAGTCAAGACGTGAACCCACATAGGAAATCACAGAACTTATAGTCCCCATCACTAAAGCCAAGTCATATTTCTGTATTAAAAAGTCTCTATGCAACATCCCAGAAAAGTATAGAAGAGTAAAAGCACCTCAAACCAATGGCAACTGTGAGTTAAACCTTATGTTTTTCATAATTATAGTTGGTCTATGAGAAGTATAATGTGTTTTGTTCAACATGTGGTTTCAAATGTTTGGTTTAAGTATCATTTTCAACTCTGTGGTTTGATGATGGTTTTAGTTCTTGAAAGGAAATAGTGCGTGTTGATGTGATAACAGTATTTATTCTATTAAATCTGTATCCAAATACTTTGAGGAAGTCATTCAAAAATATACTTATTCAAAATGAACTGGATGAAGGATTAAAAGCATATAGTTTGCTCAATGCTTTCTAAACCTAGCTTTCTAAACTTAGGACCTAAACATTCTTACAAGTTCCTTGACTGGGTCTTTGACCAACCCAACTACTAATTCTGTTCAAGGAGTGGGAGTCTACAACAGCGCACGCACACACACGCATATACACACAAAACAGAAAAGCCCAAGTTTGGTATAAAGAGTGTTGCTGAGCTTCATTCTCTTCCCAACTTTCTAGAAGTATATTTCTTTTTTAATGTTTTATTAGCATGTATTAACTATACATGATAATGAGATTCATTCATTGGGTGAGTAAACCTCCCTGACTTTTAGTTATTACAGCTACAACCTAATTGTGCCTGTGAATAACGAAAATGGGGGCACGGAGTAAACTGCCAGAGTCTTCCTCTGATGCCTTCTGTATTCTTAGCATCTAGTCTATATCAGTGTCCTTAAGTAAGTGTATACTAAATTCACACACAAAAGAATGCCTTCCCTTTGCAACAGTGAGCTCCAGACTTCCTTGGTCAGACAAATCTTGTTAGTCTCCAGTTCCTCCTTATGCTCTAACACTAAGTCTGAACATTTCTACAAGCTTTTGGGATCAGATTCCATCATTACACGAAGTCATGTGGACCGGATCGGAGGCTTTTGTTCATCTGATTCTGTTTCCTCACACTGTTCCCAACTAGTAACTCAATCAAAGCTCAAGGCATCATCATAAAACTTAAACTCTGCTCTCATGGACAGCTTTGTTTTTTTTCTCATTAGACAGTCAAGCATCACTGAAAGCTCTACGGCAGTCTTTCAGACAAATGCTGATGGTTGGCTGAGCTACATGAGGAAACTGACTCAGAGATGAGTTGATAGTTTCCCTACTGGAGCCACATTGCATTATGAGCTGGCACAAAGTTAGGTCAGACATGGCCAACACCTGGAAAACTTACAGAGGCATCCAAATACTGTCATCCATGGCAGAAAACCAACATTAGGAGCTGAATTTTCTCCATGCTACTCATTCCAGCAATGCACAGTTGGATAAGGAGACAGCAGTTCTCATTAAGTTTGTGAGCACAGCATCAGGAAGCTTGTTGCTCAGACATGGCAAGGATGCAGCATCAAGATAGACATGAAAATTCACGTCTCCAAAGCTGTTATGTCCACACAATTACCTTAATGTGTCCCAGATTCAAACCCTACATAGCTGTTCCTGTTAGTTACTGGACCTAATCCATGAGAGCTGCTGAAGCACCCCCTCTCCAAGTGGGATGATGGTGCCCAGTCTCTAACAATGAGCCCTGGACCATACCCAGCCCTCAGATGTTGAGGCCAATCTAATCAAACGACAGTACATTGGGAAAAGGGTCTGTCAGCAGAATGGATAAAAAAGCAATTCCAGAACTTTTGATGGTGATCTACAGGGGACAAAAGGACACAGAGTGAGAATCTCATCTCCTGAAACTCCAACACATACTCAGGGAACAACTGCAACTGTTGTCATTGGCCCTGGTAATGCTGTGCACACAACCATGACAGTGCGTGGCCTCGGCCTGCAAGAAAATTGATATGCAAGTGGGGACATCCATGGGAGAAAGGAGCCAGCACTGGGGAAGGGTGAGGGAACCTCCCTGGCCATCCCGGCTCTCTTACTTGCTGTTGTTTTAAAGCAAGTGATTTACATTTCTCCAATTTCCTCATCTCCATGATAGATAAAAGGCATTCTCTAGGAGACAGAAGAGGGGAAATTTGCTTTCTCTGTGGGTTATCCACAAAGTTAGGTTAAGTGAACTCTAATTGGATGCATATATATATATAGTAAAGACATCAGAAATTTTAAACAAGAAAGGAGAAAATGTAAGAGAATACCATTATGATGGAGGGTGCAGAAATTTTTTTTAACATAACTCAAAAAAGCACAACCTTGATACAAGGAATTAGGTAACATTATAATTAAAGGTTTTAACTTAACACAGGTCATACACTCACACACACACACACACACACACACACACACAGATAGCTGAGAAGAGGTATTGAATGGACAGATGATAAATCAGAAAAACATGCCAAAATCTGACAGGAGATGAAAAAAAATTACCAAAACTGTAGACATTTGCACACATTAACCAAACAGTGCCAAACTTTTCATATAAAATGACGATGGTAAGTAAGCAAGTTCCTCAGAGGTGGTAAAACAACAGCAAGTTCACAAAAGTAAGTACACTCCAATTTGTCATTACTGCAAGCTAAAGTAAGAGTGAAAAGGCTGGGCATAGTGGTGCCCACCTTTACTCTCAGAGCTTGGAAGCAGAGGCAGGCAGCTCTCTGTGAGGTCAAGACCAACCTGGTATACACAGTGCATTCCAGGGCAGCCAGGACAAGACAGAAAGCCTGTCTTGAAAACACACACACACACACACACACACACACACACACACACGCACGCGCGCGCAAATAGATAGCTAGAGAGATAGATAGATGGATGGATGGATAGATAGATAGATAGATAGATAGATAGATAGATAGATAGATAGATAGATAGATAGAGCAAACAAGCAATAATGAGATGTTATTTGAAACGGATCACATCAGAAAATCAGGTGCTGGAGCACGGAGAGCCTCTGGAGACCAGAGCCTTTGTGCACTGTTGGGGAGTAGAAGACGTGTGTACCTATTCTGCAACTCTTCAGTCTGATAATGGTTGTGTGGCCACGCCCGGGCAAGTCCCTGCAATCCCAGCACTTAGGAAGCAGAAGCTAGAGGGTCAGGTGTTCCAGGTCATCCTCTGTTACAGAGCAAGTTTAAGGTCATCCTGAGTCATGTGAGACCTCTTGTCAATAAACAAGCAAAGCACAGCTGTCCACTAGGGTCCAGCAATCCTATGCATAAGTATATAGTTCAGAGACCTTCTCCCAAAGCACCATGAAGATGCATGTTCTCTTTGATACTGTTCTGACAATCCAACAGGAAGTAGTCTCATGCATCAACAAGACAGACTTAAAGCCATAGGGCTAAGTAGAAGGCACAAGGCACAGAATAATGTCTGTAACTTCACATCTTTTATGAAACCCCGTATGAAATAAAAGAGCATGACTTATAGTAACACAGAATTTAAAACAATTATCAAATGCATCACAAAGGTAATATATATAACCATTTCATGCATCTTTCTAGCTCCAAAACCTAACACAGTTGTAGGTGACGAACAAATGCATCTTGAATGAGTCAACAACAAAACACAGAAAACAAATGTGAGGACGATGCGGAATTTTTCCCAAGCCTTGAATGGATGCTACAGCAGAGAGTACGTGTGATGATGCCACCGTTTTCAGGTTAGGAGAGAGGCTTGGGTCCTGAGAGAGGCTGGAACTTTACAGTATGTCTCCTTTAATTTTGAAGTCCTGAATACTGAGCTGGAATTCGATCTAAGCCTGGAACTCAGAAGATGTTTAGATTCGCGTCTCTGATGTTAGATGATATTTGAGGTGAAGGAAAAGAAATATAATAAAGAGGCAGAGAGATAATGGAGTCTGTGTGCTGTAATTACATGATAACACCAACATATTTAAAAGCGTACAAGATGGGGGAAGACGGCATGTGACTGAAGAGAAATAGAAAATGTTTATTGATTAACATCCAAAGATGGAGGGGTAAGGTGAGATGTAGTGAGGGGGTACGGTAGCAAAAGGGGTGTTGATCTATGTTTCCAGGCAGAACACCAGAATAATACAAACTCCTTATTTCAAACCCCTTAGCCTGATATTTGCTTAGAGGCAAAATTAAAGCTGACAGATTTGATGGGGGTAGGGGTGGGGATGGGAGAGAGTAGAAAGGTGAAAAATCAAATTTAACATAAAAATAAAAATCTCAGTCCCCAAATCCATAAACTGAATTATCTAGAGGAGATTGCTGAAGACTGATAAATCCCGGAACGACTTTAATTTAAGATATCCCGAGATTCACTGTTCTCCAGTTACTCCCCTAGCGCCAATCTGCTGTCAGCCAGAATCAGAAAGGGACCCAAGATAAGAATAAACGTAAGATTTACTCTTATCGAGTCCAATTCTCCTGTTTTATGTCCCTGGGGAACAACAAACAATCCTCCTAAGAAGCAAAAAAACAAACAAACAAACAAAAACCTCACGCTTTGCTTCAATGAAGGTATCCCATTTCTGAGTTCTTCCCACAATTCATAGCTTTGCTTGCAGACAAGTTTGTACTACATGGTTCACCAGTCCTGTCAACAAACTACGCCAACCCCCCCCCCCCGACTCCCTCCATGGGGAGCTTAGAATTAAAGCCTATTTAATAGTCTAGACACTCATTTTCTGGACCTGAAAATCATAAAGTGGTCATCACAATATGTGGTCACCAGAAGAAAGGAAGGAAGACGTCTGGTGGAGCTGTCACAAGGAAACAACATAGGACGCTGAGGCTCTGGTTTGACCTGGAGACCCAGGGCTATCTCAAATGTAAAACAGTGTGAAGAGGAACGTTCACTCATTACAGATGTACTGAAGGCATAAGAACTTTTCTTGCAATTTCTTAAGTGACTTGGTAACAGAATGCCCTCTCATTACAGTCAGAAGCACAGAAAGTTGACACTGTCCCCACATTCAAGTATGTTTTGAATGCTGGAAAGATTAGTGCATTGTGGGGAATTAAGACCTGTTAGCATCAGTTATTATCAACATGGAAAAATATATTTTTGCTTATATTGTTTTTATAAATGTGTAGGCTATATGTTGGGCATATTCCCATCATATCATCTTACCCTACCTTTTCTCCCCCTACAACTTCCCATTAATCCCTATTTTCTACCCAGTTTTACATCTATTTTTATAACATTTATATGTGCATGATTTTATGCATATGTATAAAATCTAGGAACCAGAAATGAGGAAAAAAATGCAGCATTTGCCTAAGATTGGCTATGTCACCTAATATGACCACTTCTAGCTGCATACACCTTCCTGCAAACACGAGACTTCATTCTTCCATTAAAAATGCCACCGTGTGCATACATGACAGAGTTTGATCATCCATTCCTCTGGTGTTGACCTCTGGTTTGGCTGAGCAGCTGAGTTTGCAGTGATGCCAGCCTTATCAAGGGTTCAGAAGATGACATGCTCCAGCACCAAATTTCAGCCAAGTCTGAACCAAGAACTGAGAAAGATATTCTGTCAAAGAAAGTTTCTGAGTATCATGTAGTAATAAGGGGTCTTGATAGTTATAAAATGAATATCAGTGGGCAACTGGCCTCATAACAAACTATCTTTCTCAGTCATGGAGAGATTTAGGACTTACGATGAGACAAGGTAGAAGAATCACATGTGGGACATGGGATTGCCATGCCCAGGACTTCAAACTGTGAATGTGCCTATGCTGGATAGTTGTATGTCAACATGGCACAGGCTAGAATCAAGTGAGAGGTGGAAATCTCAATTGAGAAAATGCCTCCATAAGATGGGGCTGTAGACAAGTCTGTAGGGAATTTCCTTAATTAGTAATTGATGGAGAGGGCAGCTCATTGTGGGTGGGATGGTGTCATCCCAGGGCTAGGGGTCCTGGGTTCTGTAAGAAAGCAGGCCAAGGAAGCCATGAATGAGCCAGTAAGCAGCACCCCTCCCATCACTGCCTCTGCTCCTGCCTCCAGGTTCCTGCCCTGTTTGAGTTCCTGTCCTGGCTTCCTTTGATGATGAACAGGGATAAGGAAGTGTAAGCCAAATAAAACCCTTTCTTCCCCAAGTTGTTTTGATCATGGTGTTTCACCACAACAATCATAACCCTAACTAAGACAATGCCGGAAAATATAACCTCCCATCATACATCTTGTAACAACAATATGCTCAAGGGCAGACCATAAAGCATCGAATCAGTTAATTAAGTAATTATTGTTGTAATGTTTTGAAGTGATGCATTGTTGTTTGTAACACTTTGAACTGGGTAGCACTAGTGTTAAATTTCTAGTCACTAAAGAATGACTCCAGAAGACGGTGGGAAATATTGAAATTTCAATGAAACAATCAAGTAACTAATTGATCTAAATGCTGTTTAAAATGTTACATCCTGAGATAGGTAGATGCATAGAGAAGATAGGCATACACAGTCAATGACAGAGCAATGGTTTGGTTTTATCTAAGGTTATGGTGAGCAAAATGGATACTGATCATTTAAAAACTAAAATCATAGAATTTTATGTTAAGAACTTTCAACCATAAAAACTCCTCACAATGGTCCTAAAAATAATCATAAATGATGATAAGCCTGAGAGTGTTCTCACTGACACAGACTCTGAACAGACACAGACAACTGAACAGAGGCTGTCAATGGTTCCCAAGTTTCAGGTAGTCAGGACTATAGCAGGAGAAAGAGGAAGAAGGCAAGTTACTGTACATGCTCAAAGTACATGTATTTTACATGTATTTTAAAATACATTTATTTATTTATTTATTTATTTATTCATTTATTTATTATTTATTACATGTATTTTAAAAATACATTTTACATGTATTTTAAAAATGCATTTTACATGTATTTTACCCTGATATTTTCCTGTTAAATTTATGCAAAAGTATGTAGAGCAAAAGTTCATAAAAACTTAAATAAGCTCAGTTTTATTGATTGTTCCATATTATATAAGATTCCACCTGGTAAAACACAGGTAAATTCAAGGTAGCTGGGTATTTGTCTCCATAAAGGGAACATGCAGCTTCCTTTGTTGTCCATGCACTTAGCATTCTTGATGATGACTCAGTAGGTAAATGTACTACTGTTGCATATTTTGATGTGTTTATGTCATTGTCGCACTTAAAACCCTTAAGTCTGTGCCTGTTTTAGAGAGATGAGGGGGTAACCTCTATGTGCTGAAAACACCCATTGAATTAATGATTCTGAAATCATATAAGTGATTGCCATATTACAATTTGAGGAAGACGAAATCCAAAGCTGTTTAGGTAACAGAAAATACTGAATAATCATGAAAATTAGTGGATTGTGAAATGAATGACCACCTACCGTCACCGATGAAGCTGGCCCAAGACTCTCCAGTTTATTAAAGAAGGCATAAAGTATATGAGAGTGAAAGAATTTACAATGCCTGAAGCTCCAAATACACCCACTCAATTGTTTTCTCGATGTTGTTTGCAAACTATTACAGCAGTACATTATCTGTTTTACTGGTCATTTGAGTTTTTGCATCAAATAAATCCCTACATTACTTTGTGCCCAGCTTTGCCCTTTCATCATTTAAATCACACAGCTTGAGTTTGGACAGGCCCATAAGCTGAAGTTCCCAGATATTTAAATCTTATCACTGATGTCATGTTAGGTTTCCAGACAGTTGACTAAATTAATTCTGTTCACCTCATTCTCCATCTTCCCGACTGAATCGGTGTGGTGTCTATAGGGAAGAGACTCCTGTAACACACTGTGCTCATTTTCCAAGACATATTAAACTAAAAGATAACTACTGACACACTATGTTTTAGTGAGTCCCAGAGAAAAATGTGATTGTTTTATTACTCATCCAGAACCTTTGGATACAACTCAAACCTGCCAAACACTGAATTGAAGAGTGAACATCTGTACGTAAGGACACGCTACACAAGAAAAACATTTATAAAGGCTCATTGCCTCAACAGTGCTTTCCAAATACTAGCAACTCAGAGTTTTTGAACAACTATTCTTTTCATTATCTCATATATCGGAACTTTTAACAAGTGAAAGGAGTTGAGAAGCAAAAACACAATACAACAGAGTGCTGGGTTGAACACTCTCCTATTTTCTATCTGTCCTGATATAAGACACCCATAGCACCTTCTACTGTCATAACCTACCACAATGACACTACAGAGAAGAAGTGAGAAGGGGGCAAAAGGAGTTTTCTTCCTCCTTAAAAGGAAGGGAACACACAGGTCCTTACACATCAGCAGTTAGAACCAAATACCTGACCACTCCTATTGAATGATAGACTTCTATCTACTACTCTCATTGGAGATAGCATCATTGATAAGAAATATGAAAGAGACTAGTGGGATGGCCCACTAAGCCTGAAGACCTTAGGTCAACCTGACCTCAGATAGAACTGACTACCATGGTTACACACATGTCATGCCATTCCTACCCATGTAAATGCATGCATACATACATACAAGCATAATAAATGAAAAATTTGAAATCTTGATAAAAAACAAAAATAAATAAATATGGAGATAAGATAGATGAGGAGGCCCAACAGTGTATAACTCTTGTTTTTGAACATGAAGGAAATCAGAGAGATCAAAGCTTTGGGTCCTAGTGGATGTCAGTGGAACCTAAACTCCCTGTTGTTATACTATTCATACGTAAGCAGATTAGGCCAAATGGGCTGTGATTTTAGTGGTTTAGTCGGCTATGGGGTTTAAGGAATGAGACCATTTATCAGAGCCATTATGGCTTTGTACATATATTCAAATTCATGATCAGTAAGATGTCTTGTTAGGGAATATCTTTTTGGTAAGATTTCTAAATATCAACTGCATGGTAGAAAATAGGCACGCAACTTAGTTCCCTAGGAGGAAAGAAGCAGTGCTCATAAAAGCAGAATCAAAATCCACCTGAAAAAAAGAGCAGATGTAGGTAGGTGAGAGGCTAGAGAGACTATGATCATATAGTCAGGGCACTGAGAAAGAAGGCTGAAGCTGGAGAGCATTCTAAGAGGAAGAAGGGAATACGTGAACCCTGTACTTGGATCTTCAGACAGCGGCAGGGGGATTCCAGCCTCAAGTCTGCCCGTAGGATGGGAAGGCAGACTGGATTACAATCTTCCATGTGGAATGGTTAATTCTTGAACCAGTACAGAAACAGTCACTGCAATTGGAAAAGCAATAGCCTGTACCATTGACTTCCTAGGAGAGACAGATTCCAGGAGATGCCAGGACAAGACCCTGGGATTGTTGACTCCTACACTTCCCTCCCCTGAAATGAGGGTGGGACCTATTCTAGACTCCTGGTGATTGGAAAATGGCAAAGGTGAAGGCACTTTGTAGAAATAATTAGTTGTTAATTCACCCTATTTCTTTTGTGACTTGGGGAACCACTGTTTTCCTTTCTACTTTCTCTTTCACTCCATCCACTTTGTTCTTCACAGGAAATACATCATCTTGGTTCTTGGTGTCTGTGGGGTTGGTTGTCATTTTGGCAGTTCGGTTCGTTTGGAGGAAGAACATGGGAAATCACCCTCCTGACTTAGCAATTGAGAAAATGGATCCACCTGAGTTGAGATTCCCTCACGTCACTCGTAGAATAATTGATTGTACGGAAGAAGTCCACATCATATGGAACAGCAGTTGGCCTGCCAGGAGCTGCAGGCAGCTTCCCGGTCCGAGCCAGCAAAACACTGGGGCTCCCTGCCACACAGCTGCAGATAATAAAATTCAGCTCATAACCTAAATGAGAGTGAAGGGGATTCCTCCTCACTCAATCCTCCAACTGATAGCACAGCTAAAACCACAAGCACACCTTTCAGAGACCCTGGCTAGAGACCAGCTGGGCTGTGTCTAGTAACTGCACCCACAGAAATGAGGAGCTTAAAATTATGTGTTGGTCATGTTGCTGAATGGAGCAATAGGCCAGCCTGAGCAACTTGGATAAACCTGGTCTCAAAACAGAAAATAAAAAAGTGACATTTTCCTAGCCTGAATCAGCCCCTAAGTTCAGGTCCAAGCTAAAATCAATCACATGACAGTTGTGAGCATCAAATGGGCAGGGGTGAATGAGAATGAGTTAACACCCTGCCTGTTATTAGTCTATTGTCACAGGTGTGAAAATACAGTGTTCTTTTCAGTGAACTTTACAGCAAAAAATGTGAAAGAAAAAAAAAGAGAGAGAGAGGTCCTTCAGCAAGCTACTTCACACAAGAATTGTATATTTAAATTGTGCATGAAAAATAAAGAAATAATATTACTCTCTACCCACTTCAGGCTACATTATTCTGTCTACAGTATGGGCACATTTTGAACCACCTGGGGTTGGTTCTCTGGGAACAACACTGGCAGTTTTTGACCTGATAGGTCTCAGGATATGTTTACCAGCAAAAAGAAACATTAGGTTTTGAGGTGATCCCAAGTACCCGGACAATACTATTTGGTGAGATAACAGGTGTGGTTCTATTTAACCCCTAGGAAGGATCATGGGCCTATCAAGAGAGATTTTTTTCCAAAAGGCAACATTAATTTTCAAGTGTTTAGATTGCTGAGACAAGGATCTCTCTCCAACATGCAATTCGTCAACCTCCTCGCTCACTGTAAAATCAATCTGCTCTGCTTGTATGACATAAACAAGTCATTTCTCAGGAATGAGACGGACCATATGTGGAGGAGTTTTACGGAAGCACAATGGGGAATACGCCAATCAAAGAAGCATCTGCATTCTATTTCCATGTCAAATCACATGTGTGTTATAAAAAGGGAAGTGTGTCCCGTGTATTAACGCTAGCTTTCCTGCAGGGTTCAGTCACACCTTCCTTAAGCAACACACTCAAGGCAGACACATAAGCTCTTAAATGGAACATACAAAGGGCTCAGTGGGCACAGCCTTTGGCAAACATCCGCACCTCTGCTCCTCCCTTCTCCGACAGAAGGAAACTTGCATTAATCCATTAAATGGGCTTTCTCAAAAAAAAAAAAATCAGCACTTGCTTATCAATACATTGATAAATATCAAATGCAATGGAGAGAAAACAGGAAAACTCTGGAAAAGAACAGCTTTGTTCTCAGGACAAGCTTATGCTGTGCAACTGGGTTGGACATAGAAAGGAAATGGGACCCAGCTCACTTCCAGTACTAGCCAGCTCCATGACCTCAGGCAAGTCACTGTACCCCGACAGGTCTCAGCTTTATGCAACTTGTATGAACCGACAGGGTTGAACTAAGTCATCCCCCAGATCCCTTCCTGCTCTGAATGTGTCTGAGTCTCCTGGTGCTTAGCCGCCTGGTTGCATTTGAATAGTAATGGGATCATTTTAAGGTTGCCTCCCGACTGGAACCTTCTCCCCAGTTGGAAGTTAGATACCTTGGAAAACTATGTTAACTTCTTGAAACCAATGGAGCGGTGTCTGCTTCTTACTAACACTCGCTAGCTCAGCTTCCAGGGGTAGTTAGCACGTGCCCTGGCTTCCTTGTTCAGAGAAATCACTGCACAAAGATTAAGGTGCTGCATTAGGAAGCCCGGAACCCAATTTGCTCCGCAGGCAATGGGATTCCGTGGCTGTGTTTAAACAGCCAAATGAGTGGTTATTTATGTAATTAACTGAATGGACATTATAAGCTTTCTCCCCAAAGTCCCTGCTTTCACAGGAAAAAATAAATTAAATTAAAAGCTTCCCAGTGGACAATGTCTTTTTTGACCTAAAATAAAACAGGACTCCTTCTTTTCTGTAGGGAATATGCTCTAAGACAGCTGCCCACCACCAGTGGATGCCTGAAGCCATGAGTGGAAACAAATTCTGTATATTATGTGTTTGTTTTTTTTTTTCTGTGCATAGTTACCCATGGCCAAATTAAATGTCTACATTAAGAACAGCAAAGAATTAAGGACTGTCTAATAGCAAGAGAGGCCAACTACGGCAAGATACTGTGGGAAAGATATGTGGAGATAGCCTCTCTCTCCAAATATCTTATTGAACTATAATCTCATTCCTGTGAGGTCAGATAGTACAGTGCCTGTGTGGTGAGGCCGGCAGAGGTGAATGACAGGTACTACCCTTAGGCCACTGTGCAAGGGGTGCTTAAACACACACTTGACTAGCCGAAGTGTCCATATGTTGAAAGAGAGAAAAGAAAGAAAGGGGGAAAAAAAAAAGGTGACTATGGTTTACTGAGGATTTCAGAAATCTACCAAATTTTCTGAAATTGTTGGCTACCAAAAAAAAAAAAAGCATGGTGCTGTCAGAATGAGTCAGCATATATAACAGAGCACTCAAGACATGCACAGAGGGAAAACTTCACTCAAACTAGCTGGAGCAGGGCTCACACTATCCACTTGATGTCATATTTAGCTTCGAAGTCAGGGAGTTCAGTGTTCTGTGCTAAATGCATCTTAGGAGGATTTGGAGAGGATTTAGGCAAAGGCTGCATCAGCATGTGATTTAGTAGCTCTAATAAAAAAGAATGAAGGAAATTGTTCAGATTGTATCTGAGAGCAGTGAAAACAGATGTTTACATCACTGCACCGGCTCCCACATCCTCAGCTCTGGTTAAACCAAAATGTTCAGAATACCTAAGGCTTTCATGTTGCCTTTCTAAAAACAGCAGCAGTGTCAAGAGAAGAAAATGATTGGAGGTAAATTAATTGATGTATCAGCCAATAGGGTGAGAGGGTGAGATAGACCCACTATCTGTCTGTCCATTTGTTCATTCAACTGACAAGAACTGATCAGATCAAGTTAAAGAACACGTACTGCAGGCTCAGAGGGCCTTCTACCTGCAGCTTTGGTATAAGGTGAGATCACAGAAACAAACAACAAACAAATAAACAGAAAATATTCTTTTAAGTTGCAGGAAATATGTAAAGGAAACAGAGTGATAAGAAAGAAGATAACCAGAGCAGGAGCACACTCTGCTTTTGTGTTTTATCATCAGGCACAGCCTGCCCTAGAGAATGCAGCTGATGGTGAGATCTGTCATCTGTCCTAACCATGGCACTGTGGAGTGGGTAAACGTTCCAGATAGAGAAGGCAGGAAGCACAAAAGCCCTCTTGTCATCCAGAGCTTAGTGTGTGTGGCAAAGAAAAAGGAAGACAGCTGTACATAATGACAAATCATCTTGAATAACCTACACCCTTATATTACTCAGTGCTTGGTCACTGTGACAGATTTCCTGAGTTAAACATCTTCAAAGAGAAGAAGATTGTTTGGGTTTATGACTCCAAAGCTTACAGTTCCCAGTTGCATGGGCCTGTTGTGTTGGTATAGCAAAAAATCAGATGATGAGGTGGAGGCTCAAGTCCTCATACTAGTTGAAATCCAAAAAGAGGGACAAGAAAAAGCCTTAGTCCCAACCTCCCCTTCAAAGGAGTGCATCTAATGACCAAACTCCTTTCCATTGGGCCCATTTCCTGGGTCCATCTCTTAGAGTCCTACAAGCTACTGACCAAGCTTTTAGTGTAAGAGTCCTCTATTTTAACTTTCAGACAAGGCTTTTCTGTGAAATGCTCCCGACAATAGCTTCTCTCCTTAAGAATCTATGTGTTCCAGTCTTCATGTACATTATCTATTGAACTCTCACAGTAACTAAAAACCCACAGGCATTTAGAGGAGGGTATGAATATCAGATATACTTGAGAAAAGAGGAAATATCTACAAAAAGGGCTAACCACATTAAGTGTCCAAAGTCGTGGCAGAACTGGATTTCCTATCCAGATTGATCTATCTAGAAAGCTATCATGTTTTTATGTTGTTCCGTGAGGGTTTGACTCTAGAAACAATGACTGATCCCCACCTAGGAATCCGTAAAGCAAAATGCAGTGCATTAGATCATGTCTTCAAGACAGATGCACAGTGTCTTCCATGCCAACCTGCTCTCTTGCAGAGGCGCCTTTTCAGTTCTTACATCAGGAGTTATCATGTACACTCTCTAGCTGGCCCATGACTAATTTTGAACAATTAGATAGTATTTTTAATGATTTGTCCTGCCCAAATCCATAGCCCTCAAAATTGTGAGTAAATAAAACGGATGTTGCAAGTCATTAAACCTTTTGCAAATCAGAACACAGCACTGGTAATGAAAATGTATAAGATGGCTAGTTGCTAAGAAAGACAAAGGCAAAGCATCCTGAAGTTAATGTTTTACTAACAAACATAGAGAAAGGCCCTGGTCCAGCCCCGGAGTTACAGTGTAGAAGCACAGCTCTGAGATCCTTAGGTTTGAGTGAAAATGTCCTCCATGGGATCCTGTCTGAATACATGTTGGTGCCGTTTAGGGAGACTGTGGAACCTCTGGGATACGTGATTCACTGGCAGTTATATATCACCGGGGGTGATCCTTGAAGGTCACATCTGTTTCTGGTCTCAGTTTGATGCTATGTGATATGGCTGCCGAGTGAGGAGCACACTGTCTACACACAGCAGAGCCTCTCTGCCATACCTCCCTCATCACAGTGCATGAAGCAAAACATACCCTTCCTCCCTACGTCTCTTCTATCAGGTATTTAGTCACAGCAAAAAGAAAAGGACCAAATGCTGAAAATTGGTGCCAAGAGTGGGGTCATTGTTGCAGCACATCTCGCCGTGTTCTTTGTAAGCTTTTGGAATTGGTATGGAGGAAGAACATGGAAGAGTTGAGCACTCTGGAGTAGGGAAATATTATGGATCTGAGAGCTGAGATTAATGAACTGTTTTGGTAAAAGTCTTTAAGACTACAATGTTGATAGAAAAGTAGACAGCAATGACTATACTTATAGGGTTTCAGATGGAAGCAGGGACTCTACCAGCAATTAGATTTTGGGACATTCAAATTACAGCCTGGCAAAGACTCTTGCTACACTCTTCCCTAGCTCTAGACATTTGAGTGAGGCTGAATTAAAAGATAAGAGACTATTATATAGGCCAGAAGAAATTTCAAAGCAGCACACCACTCAGAATGTGGCAGGGTTATTGCTGTCTGCTTTCAGCGACATTTACAGTGAGTATAAAATAGCTCAGAAACATGTGAAAATCAAGTAGTTCAGATAAGAAAGGAAAAAATAAAACATGAAGTGTAGCAAATGTAGGCATTGCTTCTCTAACTAATAAAAACTGGCATCATCAAGCTGAAATGGAATGTTTTATGCTGGGACTAGAGCAAAGGTAATTTGAAGCCAAGACCATGCTCATTCAAGGCTCCGGTGCATAAAAATGACTGAAAGGTTTTCATTTGAAAAACCAGGTCCACCTAAGGAAGTGTTTCTCCAAGTTCAGCTAGTCATTCAGACATGACTGTAGCTACCCCCAGGATGTCCAGCTTCTTGGCCTGTCAGCAGAACTTGGTGCTAGATTTTTCAGGCATGCCAACTGTAAGTGATATGGAGACTAAGGCTTGTACAAAGGTAGCAGGAAGGGAAAAATGAAAGACTATGAAGGCAGCAAATGAGTACCTGGATGGACTTGCCTGAACGGCACTTCTCAGAGAGCTATGTGTGAATATGAATCTAGAGAGGTGAAGCCTCAAACTCACTTCTGTAGTGCAGGCACTAAAATGGGAATTAGTGCCTTCATACAGAAAGCAATGTCCTCTTAAGCCTGGAGACCACAGTTTTTCCACTTGTAGAAAGCATAGATAAATGTGCTTTGGCCTTGAAAGTCAAGTGTATGCCAGCAGGATATGTGACTCAATGATGAGATCTGAGTTACAGTTACGACCTCAATCCAGCAGCTCTGGGTGAAAAAGTGAGAGTGAAGGTGGATAACCAAACCACAGGGCAGGTGTATTACCCTATGGGAAAGCCATTCAATGAAAAGATCTTGGGGCGAGCAGAGAAGCAGTGATGGGAACAGATGACCTTGACTGGCTCTCCTGTCGCTTCTCGGCAAGCTTGCTGCCTCTGTTACACTGCTGCCCCAGTTCTTAGATAAACACATCACTAGAAAACCCCGTGGTCGCTCCCACTCAGGGCCTCCAGTCCTAACACTTTCCCACTTGTTTGACGTGTTACACGTGTTTGTACATATATAACCACAAGCATGAGCCAAGTAATAAATAACAGCAATAGTGAAGGTCTTCCTGGACCTTAACTATCATAAGTGAACTGAGGCTTTCAGCATATACAGCCAGCCACACCCCAGTTAAGAGTTCAGCTTCTGCCTCCACTGCACCACCTCTATTTTCATAGTGCAGGTTCCTCTTTAAGGCTTGACTCCGACTTTCTCAGAGAAATTTGGTCTTGTTTGGTCCTCCTTCCAAGGGTCCAGCCTGTGGGTGAGGACAGGGGATCCAAGGCTGAGGTGGTGAGAGGCATGGAGCCATCACATAGACTTTAAAAATATTTTTTTAAAGTCACCCATCATAGCATGCTAATGTACACACCCACATCTATCATTGAACTGTGAACATCTGCAGGCCAAGGTATGCATGCTATAGTCAACAATGAGCATTTAATCAGTATTTGTAGACTAAATAAATAAGAAGAGAATATAGCAAGGGCAGATTTATTGGAGTGAAAGAATTTAAATAAAAAAAAATTAAGTGCAGAATGCAATCACTCACCAAACTGAAAATCGATGTTTCTCCAGTTCCTCCAGGTAAGACGTATTCCCGGAATAATCTTCAGGCTCTCTGGGTCTCCACACGGTAGATCTTTCCTTCACAGAATGAGCAGCCAAACTATCACCCTTGTTAGGAGAATTAATAAATGAAAAAATGAAGTATTTATTAAGAGCAGATGAAATGGTCACCTAGGTTCAAGAGTGCTTTCTCCAGGATGACCTATGGAATCACAGTTATAAAACAAGGCAGTGCTACCTCTTACATTGCTTCACACTCGGCATTCTCAAACTCTTCTCTGCACAAGGGCAAGAGCATGGGTGTCCACCGTGTGAAAGCATGCGGAATGACATCTGGAATTGACCTTACATCTAAAAGGAAAATGTAACCATGATCATGCTATCACACTCAATCAGGGTTTGGGCTCTAAATTTAAAAAGGAATGTACCTTATATGGGATCTTAGCATAAGACACTTGAAAGGAAATGTAAATAGCCAGTCTATAGAGAAGAAAGGGAAGAAAGGGAAACAGGAAACCAGGATTTGTTGAGTTCTTAAGACTCCGCATACTCCCACTCCCTGCTTTAGCAGACCATGGCATACTAGCTTTGCCTCCATTCACCTCTGAATCCCGTAACCTAGGATTCCTGTCAGCATAAGCTTAAGCTCAGCAATTGTACAGTGTCTAGAAAGCTAACTTAATAGTATTTGAAAGAGTCATGCAACACTATGCTAGCTATGGAGAGCGGTCATTCAGCCTATGATATCTGGGAGCCTCGCTATGGTAGAAACTGGGGTAGGGAGCACCTAACACCGCAGGGGCCTCTCTTCTGCTTCCACCAAAACACCTCAAGTTTTACCTGTTTCATGTACGGTAGCCTCCTGGAATATTTTAGTAAAAACGCTAATTTTAAAAAGTAATATATCAAGTGGGAAACTGTAAGATCTGGAGAGGACAGGAACTCCACAAGGAGAGCAACAGAACCAAAATTCTGAGCACAGGGGTCTTTCCTGAGACTGATACTCCAACGAAGGACCATGCATGGAGATAACCTAAGACCCCTGCACAGATGTAGCCCATGGCAGTTCAGTATCCAAGTGGATTCCATTGTAATAGGAACAGGGACTGTCTCTGACATGAACTGATTGGCCTGGTCTTTAATTACCTCCCCCTGAGGGGGAAGCAGCATTACCAGGCCACAGAAGAAGACAATGCAGCCACTCCTGATGAGACCTAATTGACTAGGATCAGAAGGAAGGAAAAGACCTCCCCTATCAGTGGACTTGGGGAGGGGCATGCATGCAGAGGGTGGAGGAAGGGAGGGATTGGGACTGGAGGAGGGAGAGAACCACAGGGGGGATACAAAGTGAATAAAGTGTAATTAATGAAGAAAAAAAAGTAGTATATGAGCCTCGGACAATAGAGCACTGGGTGTTATCTTTGTAACAGTCACCTTAAAACCATCTCTTCCTTGTGCTTTAGGTTGTCATTTGTTAGGGGCCAGTTACTTGAAATGCCTTGATCTCAGCTGATCCAAGTTTCAGCATAACTCAGAGTTTATTTTGCAATTGCAAAGTTCGGCTTTGGTTGGCAGGTAGCAGTAACCAGGAAGCCTGTAGAAACCCAGGTGGGGTCAATGTGTCATCAAATCCCCAGTGAAGCCAAGGAGGCTTATTTCTTTTATATGGAATTGATTGGTTTGATTACTTTAAGAACAAAATCTGGTTATGACAGCCATGAACTTCAGATACTTTTTCTTGTGGTCCCTTTTATCTTTCTTAGCCTGTAAAGCTCTCAAAACAATAAGAATAGTTCTGATCAGATTATTCACACTGGTGTTCTTAATTACCTCATCGCTATGGAAGCTGAAGAGTGTCAAAATTCTTGAGAAGAATATGAGCTCTTCGAATTGTCTCAAATGTCTTTGTAGCCATTTAAATCATAAGTTGACTCCACTTCTTTATGACGTTCTTGTCTTATGCTATCTTCCTTGATAGAAAGTTGAAAGATGACTAAATAGCAAAGAGTTCTGGCTGCTCTTCTAAAGGATCTGGGTTTGATCCTCAGCAGCCCCATGGCAGCTCACAAGCATCTGTGACCCCAGTGATAAGGGAAACCAAGGGAACAGGCATGCACCAAAGGGCAAAAAACATACATGTAGGAAACACTCAGGCACATAAAATTAATAAGTAAAGATAAAAGAAAGCTGACGTGGATGTCAATGTCTATTCTGCTGATTGGGCTTCCACACCCTCCACCTTGACTCACAGAAATGCAGGTGTTTTACGCCAGAGGCCATCACATTCCTTTCTATTTGGTTAGTCTATGAATATCTTTGCTGTTCATCAACTAAACTAATGACAAAGTGGGATTCTGTGTATGTCACTGGGTCTTTCACAGCACCTAGCATGATACTAAGAATACACTAGATGCTCAGGAAACAGTTATTAGATCGTTTCACTCACCTTACAACTAGCAAAAATGAACATTGTCTCCAGCTGTTAACTCATAAAGAAATACATGGACAAATTCTAAAACTCAAAAAAGTCCCCTAAACAAGAAAAAAAAAAGAGTTTTTATCTTTATTTTTTTTTAAATGTGAACAAATGTCGAAGACTTATACTTGAAAACCTGTATGAAAATCTGTATTCCAGCTCCCATGGCATCTAATGCTCTCCGAAGTCCACTAAAGCACAAATTGTTATCTTTCCTATATGGCTGATAAATAAGGCTTCAACTAAAGTAGTGTCAACACTTGAAAGACAGAGGAGACATCCTGGTCCATTCCAGATTCACATCCTGTCTGAAGTGTGAAGGAGAAGAACGCTGTCTTTAAAGACTGGAACCCCGAGTGTGGTCTTCCTACAGTAGTGCTTTAGAAACATTATTATCTGTACGTTGGATGGGAAACCAGTGTATGCAAGTTCTAAAATGTCCCAGGATAGACATTATGTATGTGGCTGTTCATATCCTGACCCACTACAGACATAAAAAGCAAATACTTAAA
The DNA here is from genome assembly GCF_907164565.1 of Psammomys obesus. Taxonomy (NCBI): domain Eukaryota; kingdom Metazoa; phylum Chordata; class Mammalia; order Rodentia; family Muridae; genus Psammomys; species Psammomys obesus. The sequence continues at coordinate 5,775,354 of NW_026596162.1, forward strand.
GAGAGAGTTCTGCTTTGAATCTGATTTTCACATTGATGGACTAAATATTGGGTTGATGAGGACTGCTATTCAGATGCAGCATTGGTTAGGAAGCACGGAGAGACCTCTCTGCCACGTGCAGCATAAAGTGAAGGGCAGATGTGTCTTCAGAGGTTTTGGAAGTCTAAATGTATAATGCCAGTGCTGTAGCGAGAAGCTAAAAAGAGTACCATCAGAAGCCAGAAATGCGTGTGTGTGCCTACAACCCACACCAACTGGCTACAAGTGGACAGGACCACAAACTGAAGGCTTAGTCTTAGAAGTTGAGACACTATTTGTCTTACACTGATCAGATCTCATTTTAGTGAAAGTCAACTCAGACTCACATATACTTGTAACTGTATGTGGAACTAATCTGTTATGACTTTCTCCATAAACAGAAATCATAAGTAAAATGATAAATGTATCTTAAATATTATATATCATACTATATATTTGCAATTTTAAATATTGTATCATATAGTTACTTTATTATGTATACTACTATAATATATTTATAATATAATTATATATTTACATAATTCTTTTTAGGAATAAGGCCCTAGCCCTCAAATGTTTTATTTTTTTATTTCATTTTATTTTTAATTATGTCTAAATGTGTGGGCCTGGATACGAGCACTCTTGAGTACAGATGTGCATTTAAGACAGAGCTGCTGGACCCCTTGGAGGCTGAATTATAGACAGTTATAAACCATGTGATACAGGTGTGAGAATGGAACTCAGATCTTTTGCAGGAACAGTATGCCCCCTTAACCCTTGATCCACCACTCCAGCCTTCAGATGTTTTACAATATTAAGGTGAATGCAGAATCTTCACAGTATGATGTATGGTATAAGTGATGAAGTGGGTGTTCAACCCCCTCTCTGATGCCTTTATGGTAAGCACTTAGGAAGCCGAGTAGAATAAAGGAAGGAAGCAGGCTTCAAGATGATCTGAGCTCATGACCTCTGGATCTATTTGAGTGTCCAGCAAGAACAAAATTCAGAGTGCCAGTATTTGTGTTCAGATGGTTTTGCCCCTTGATCATAGTTCTTTCCCTAAGCCCCTGGGCTCACAGACAAGGGTGAGGATATGGGGATCCCAGTGGAGAGAGAGCACAGGGACATAGTGCTGTAGAGAAGCCTTACTGTGTCAGCTTCACTCAGTGGCAGCCCTGCTTCCCTTGACATCTAGCAGGCACTAGGAGCATGATGTGTAGGGGAGAGTGTTCACCTGGCCATCTGGCCAGATGACGAGCAAGGGAATCGTTCTCATCAAAGGAGGTGGCCCCGGAAGGAGGAAACAGTGTCTGAAGGCTGAATCCTGAGGATTACAGATGCTTTTGAACTGCCCTGGGAAGATCATAAGAGCTGGAGTAACGTCAGTGCCAGTGAGAGCGATGCTCAGCAGTTTTTTATTGTTTTTTAAGATGGCAGGAGAGGAAGATCTGAGACTAAAAGGCCTGTGTTAATAAGATCACAGAATTGCAAGCCACGGATAACAACAAACACCAGGTGCACGCAGGAATCAAAGCAAATTAATATGACATGCCCTTGTTTCTGACTTTGCTGATATTACCATAAATATGAATATGAATATGAATATGAATATGAATATATATATATATATATATATTTGTTCCAATGTCTTTTTCTCTTTGCACCGCCTGGCTGCCAATGGGGCTCAATATTAGGAAGAAGCCTCTCTGATCATGGCTGAATAATGCGCTGAACTCTGACTACAGTAGGATATCATTAGGAGTCATTCCTTATTTTTAAATCAGTAGTATTACATATATGTAATCAGATATATATATATGTGTGTGTGTGTGTGTGTGTGTGTGATGACCTGATAATCGTAGATGAAAGAAAGCAAATGTGATGTTAAAGTTAGTCTTAAGAACAAGCCAAGAAAGTTGTTTCAATAGATCTATCCCTTAAAGCATCTATCCTTTTTTAAATGTTTACTATTATTGTGTCTCTGTGTGTGATTGCTGGGAAAACTTATGCTGTAGTGCATATGTGAAGATCAGAGGACAACTTTGTGAAGTCAGTTCTTTCTCTCTGACTTTATATGGATTCTGGGGATTAAATCTAGGTCACCGGGCTTGCATGGTAAGCACTTTTGTCCCCTGGCCCACCTCACTGGCCCCTCCATCACTCTGCTATCTTTGCAGTGAACATATTCTAACAATGCCTCAGCAGGCAATGTCAATGTTCTGTGAAATATATACATGGTGTCCTTTCTCCAGCTAAGATGGCTGTGTAATAGGTGATAGTCAACTTTTACAGTCTGATCATTACTCATTTGGTCCACTGTTGATGGAAAAATCCTTGTTCCCCTCATGACTAGATTTAATTAGATGTAAAAGTGGAGAATTGAGGTAAGTAAGACAATTCAGATACGTTTTATATAAGTGATAAGACCAGGGGAGAAATTTATTTGAATTTCCTCCTGTCCTCTCCACTTCTTACCTCCTCCCTCCTCTCTCCTTCCTCTCTCCCTCCCCTTCCCCACTCTATCTGGGGCAGTCTTCCCAGGCGGACTTCAAACTAGTGATCTTGCTCACTCTGTCTTGTTGGAGAGATGGTTTTGTGCACTATGTAAATATGGTCTTTGTATTATTCAAATGCTGATTCCTGCATCCAGAGAACTGAGTACAGGCCTTGGTATTATCATTTATATTAAGTAGTTTGTTAAGCATTGTATTAAGCTTTTGCTGCCTCCTTGGTATTTGTAAATATTGTTCTCCATCACTCTGTGATTTGCTAAATAAGGAATTGAATGGCCAACAGCTGAGGCAAGAGAGAGAGGTGGGCCTCTGGAAAGGAAGCTGAGACATAGTAGCTGGACTGAAGGAAGAACCCTGTAGACCAGAGACTGATGGTAAAGGCCACGTGCTGGGGTGCAGGCCAGGCCAGTACAGTTTGGTTGAAATAGCTGAGAATCTGCCCAGCTATAGTGCCATAAGCTTATAATAAATATAAAATGTCTTCATGTCATTACTCGGGAGCAGGTGGTCTCAAAGAAACTTCCGTTTTACCTTTTCCCCAAGTGCTGAGATTACAGGCATATGTCACCATGCCCAGCTACTTCAACTTTATAACCAGCCTAAATTTGATGAATCATGTTTAAAACCACTCAGCCTATATAAAAATAAATTTTAGAAATAGTTATCAAAAACCTAGATTCACAATACCAGGAAAGATTTGTTAGACAATATTTTTGAAGCCCTGGCCACCTAATTTAGTTTCCTGAGTTGGGGCTTTTTGTTTGTTTGTTTGTTTGTTTGTTTGTTTTTAGGTCTGGGAGTATAGCAGAGTGATAGCTTAATATGTACTTGGTCCTGTGTATTTTTTGGCCCTGGCACTGTATACAATAAACATATAAATAATAAAATATGAGATAGCTTATACACACACTTCCTGGCAGCTCTGATCATGCCAAGTGAGTCCCCGAAACACAGCACAATTAACACATTTTTTTAATTGTCCTCTCAAGATGGAAAGGCACCCAGACGGATTAATTTAAACTAAACTTCTCAATAGCTCAGAGAGGTCTGAATCGGATGTAATAAAAATTTACTGGCTCTGTAGCTTTGTCAGACATTAGCTGCTTCAGCGTGTCCCGCACTTCAAAACCTGCTTTGAAGAACAAATTACCTTCAACCTGGAAATACATTTTAAGAAATCAAAGCTAATAACCAGTGATTGCTGTTTTCATGGTCTTTCTAGCAGCAGCTTCCCTCTTACCTTAGCTTGTAAGTCATGGACTTCTTTGAAGAGGCAGAGATCACAGTCCCTAGGGCAGGGATCAATTTTATTAGAAATGTTCCCTAGAGTTAAAAACAAAGAGGTGGGAAAAATAGATTATAGAGATTTTCACTTCGGAGGTGATGTAATCTCACACCACCGACATATAAGAGCTTATACAAGGCCTGACAAGCAGGGAATAATAGAGTTCTTTCAAAGAAGGAGGTGCCACGCTGGCCCATGCCCCCCGCTTCAAGTCAGTTACTGTAGGAATTTCACGTAGTGCTAGTTGTGCTAAGCCACACAACGTAGGCTCACTTTACCAGTACAGCTGTCTCAGAGCTGCTTCCCTGTCCTCGCTGAGGAAGGATTCTCCATCCTCAGGCACATCTCTGGGATCTCATTTCAGATCTATCCCTCTGTCCCTCCTCTTAATGGTCTATCATGAAATCCTAAGCTGGCTGTTGTCTTCCTGGATACCTTGGTTCAGCGAACCCCTGTGCTAATGCCTGACCTTAGGATCTCATAAAAAAAAAATACTCTATTCTAGAAGATTCTAGAGCTTGGAACAGCAATAGCTTTGTTGAGGAGTGTTATTTACAGCTTCATTCACAAGGAAACAGGTATTAAGACTCAAGCCTTGATTCTCATCCTACACTTTCACTCCAACAGTTGAATTCTGCTACCCGCTGCCAGTTGGGGTTGCCCTGGCCAGTGTTTTAAAATTTAGAATCAATAGTATCATGAGATGAGATCACAAAAACCCTTGAACAAGCTCCTTTACTGGGAGTCTCAAACCAAGTTGCTCAGCAGCAAAGATGAGATGGCCAAAATCAGGCCAGAAAGAAAAGAGAAAGCAATAGGGAGCAGCATGTTTATTTAAGTTTAAGTATGATTTTCTAAGACTTATGATTTCAAGTCTCACTATAGAGTTGCACAAACAACAAATCTAATAGCAGAAATTTTACATTTCTTTTTAATTTTCTGAAAGCCCTATTTGTATTGTGTTGGTTACTATTGAGTGTGTGCATGTGTGTGTGTGTGTCTGTGTGCGTGCACTCATACACACACACACACACACACACACAACCTTTAAACTATTACCATTACACCATTCTACAGATTTGAGATTTAGACAAAGAATTTCCTTTGAATAGAAAAGCAAATTAGCCAAAAATATAAAACTTGATCCTAGTTGTATTTCACCTCAAAGCTCATATACTTAATCTTTCTGTTGTATCTTAAGAAACCACACTGTGTTTTCTACTTTCATATAACATTTCAAAACGTTGGACACATTATTTTGTGCTGATGGAACAAATTACCGCAAAGTTGCGGCTTAAAATGACATACATTTATTACTTCACATTGTGTGTGTGTGTGTGTGTGTGTGTGTGTGTGTGTGGCTTGAATGTCTGGACATGGCTTGGGTCTGTTGGTTTCTCTGCTGAAAGCCTCACGAGGCTAAGATCACTGCAGCAGCCAGGGCTGCAGCTCTATAGGGATCCCTGTAGGCTTGTTGGTGTGGGAAGAATGTACATATATATGTCTCACATATTCCAAGTGCTCTCTCTACTTTCAGGTCAGTAGCATCCAAGTTCATCATTTTACAAAAAGATTTTTCTCATTTGTGTGTGTGTGTGTGTGTGTGTGTGTCTGTGTGTGTGTCTATGTGTGTGTGTGTTGCATAGGCACCAACAGAGGCCACAAGAGGGGATGTGATCCTATGGAGCTCCAGTTACAGGTGGTTGTGTGCACCTAACATGCATGCTTGGAACCAAACCCTCATCCTCTGGAAGAGCAGCAAGTGGTCTTAACCCCTAATCCAACATGGCAGATTCAAGGCATGTCTTTTCTTGCTTTGAATCTCCAGTTGCTTTGTTAGTAAGAGCCTATGATAGCTTTCTACTTTTTCTCAGGTTAGGTTCATATATATAATCCCTGTCCTGACATATGACACTTGCAAAGAATACATGCAGAACATTTTTTTGGACAAAGCTTTCAAACCTCATCTACCTGGAACAATTTCTGAGTTCCTTAAGTTAAAGTGTAATATTGGGTCTGGAGAGGTGGCTCCCTGGTTACTGTCCTCTCCTCTTCCAGAGGACCACAGGTTGGCCTCCAGTATATATGTCAGAAGGCCTACAATCACCAAAGGATGCAACACCCTCTTCTGGCCTCCACGGGCACCTGTATATACATGTGTACACATACATACATATACACATACCATAAATAATAAAACTAATATTTATGAAAATATGAAAACAGTGTGCATGCTAAGAAAGTAAAGAACTTAGCAAAGACACAGAATCCTAAAATTCTAACTTTCTTTTTTTTTTTTTTTTTTTTTTGGTTCTCACACAAAGAAATTGCCTTTTCTATAATGCAATGTAGGTGGATAGGTGATAGGTAGGTAGTTAGGTAGGTACATAGGTAGGTAGGTAGGTAGGTAGGTATGTAGATAGATAGATTATAGATAGATGATAGATAGATAAATAGATCATATATCAATAGTGGTAGATAGATGATAAATAGACAGATGATAGAAAAATAGATAGTTGATAGGTGATACATGGATCAACAGATGATAGACTAATAGAAAGACAGAAGACAGATACTTTTACTTTTAGCTTAAATGCAATCAAGTCATACACTTTTACACAAACTTCTATTTTTCATTCAATGAGAAATTAGGAATCTTTCCAAGATATGAATCTTTCAATTTCCTTAAGTTGACCTTTTTTCTCTTGGTCTCTATCATATTGTAGCCAAATTTTATAATATAGCCAAAGATTTCTTAACTCTAAGTGCTTACAGAAGCCATGCTATGTTTGTGGATCTTTGTTTCAAACGCAGGTACATAGGTAGGTAGGTAACTGATATGTATATGAAGGTATGCACATATGCATTGATAAAAGACATAAAGAACAAATCTATTGTATAGCTCTTCCTCTGTTCCTTCTCACTCAATGATAGCTGATGAAATTCCTTTTGAATCAGAAATTGAAGCTCCATTGTATTCATTTAGCATAGCAACATAACATCATGGAAAAGTAGCTTATTAAAAATATTCCCTTCCAGTCAACATCCACTTACTTATTCCTTGATCATTTTTCTTTTTCTACCCAAAAGATCAAGTCAATAAAACCATTTCAGCAGTGTTTATTTGTGGAGCTTCTGGCACTAAGGTAGAGCAGCCTTAAATATCAAAGATGATGCTAAGTAGCTTTTCTTGCAATTTTTAACAGAGTTTCACTATGTAATCCAGGATGTCTTCTCACACGTTATCACCCCGCTTAGGATGATATTGAATGCTGGAGTTCTAGGTAGCAACTACAACGAGTAGGCTGACCTTTCAGAGTATATTTTGGCCCAGAATGAGGCTCAGTAGATGGGCAAAGTACTTGCCATGCAAATGAGAATGCTGCATTTCGGGTGCCCAGAATTTATGTGAATGGTTAAGTGAGCTTGTGTGCCTACCCGTAATCTCAGCAGAGACAAGGGACTATTTAGGGCAAGCTGACTAGTTAGACCAGCTAGCGAGCTTTTGGTTAACTGAGAGAGACTCCAGCTCAAAAAGTAAGAAAGAGAGCAACCAGGAAAATATCCCCACATTAACTTTGGGCCTCCCTATGCACATTCGTACCTGGGCACATGCACACACAAATGCGGGCCACATACATGCCAACATCCATCCATCCATGCGTACCACATACCCACGTGCATACACAGTATACATACATACTTATACAAGCACTAGAGGGTAAAATCGATTCCTCCAAACCCTTGCCACAAATAAAACGCTTCTGCATTGCTTATTGGTGTTACAACCAGAGAAGGTGACTTCTGCCACTGAACTGCTGTATATCTCCCTTGTTTATAAAATTCTTGTCAGGTTTTTTTTGTACTATACATCTGTCATTTGCTGCATGTATGTCAAACTGCTATTACATATTCGCAATAAACTATGTTTTATCATTAAAACAGTTTTCTTAAAAGATTTAACCCTTTTAATATCGTAAATGTTAGGTTTCTGGCTGCTGGCATTGCCTCTTCAGATTTATTTTTATTCTATTTTTCTGTTATTTCTTGATTAATCCATGCAACTTGTGTCTATCATTCTCTCATGTGCTTGCACTGTACACCATATATGCAGGATTTTCTTATTAACTCATTTTGACAGTATATTTTACTGGAGGAATTTTCCAATGTTATAAGATACAATTTATTTATTTATTTTATTTAGCTTGCTTTTCTACATCATTCATTCTGATTCTCTGTATTGCTAGTTGGATTGACTTGAGTTTCTCTTTTTGAACTCCGCCTCCTGAAGTCTGTCTTCTTCTGTGTGTCTCAATTCAACTCTGAGATTTTCTTTGACCACATAGGGTCATATACAGAGAGAGCAAAGTTAGATGTGAGCTGACAGGTACCTGGTTCTAGAAAAGGAGTGGTAAGAGAGGCAAATGTACAAGGATCTGGAAAAGAGTATCTAAAAGGAGAAGAGTCAGGTTGAGAAAGCCTTGGTTGGTTCAGTGACTGCACCAACGCTAGGCACAGCGGGTCTCTCCTCCTTATCCCTGCCCACACCGGCCCACGAGGGCAGAAGCGATGATGCTACAGAGGAGACACAAGAGAAGTCAGAAATAAAGAACACTGAGCTCAAGTGCTGTGGTTTACCCACAACTTTCTGAGCTATCTGTAAGAAAAGTGTGGGCAGGGAAAGTACCCAAACTCTATTTAAAACAAAAAACAAAACAAAACAAAAATACCATTTGTCCCATCTCATCATTGTTAGTATAGACAAAGCATGAAAGGATAGTTTAAGATCAGAGGTGAGTGCTACAGTTCATCACAAACTCCCTCCATGCATGCTCACACCAGCTCACTCGCTCCAGCCTGATGCTGTGTGTTTAGGGTAAAAGGCAAGGACAGGTTACCTCTTTCCTTGCAAGTTTTAAAATGAGGGATGAGGGTCGCCTGCAACTTTGTGTTTGCACACTGTGTGTTATGCCTGGCTAACTTCAGAACACTTTAATCTAATTAGTACTTCAAAGTTCAAATTATTGACTTATGATTTAAATACCGTAAATTATACATATTTTATACTAATAGCTCAAAGGGTTTGACAAATGTAAGCCCCTATGTACCCACCCCAAAAGTCAAACATAAAGCATTTCTACAACACACATAAGCACACCCACATACTTGTTGCAAAAATTAATCTGATTTCTGCTTTGGTGTTTTTTTTCTCCAGGCCCCAGGCTCGAAGCATAATGACTCATGAGACTCAAAATACATTTACAAATACCTTGGTCATATAGCTAGGTTCTTCTCTGACTAGCTCATAACTTAATAATCACTTCATACAAATCTGCACTCTGCCACATGGCTGGTTATCTGTTCTCAGGCACCATGCATCTGTCCTCCTCACCTCTTCCTTGGGGGAATCTCCAGCACCTGGCATAATTGCAGAATCCTTCCTTCCTCCCTGATATCCTATTTCCTGTCTCAGCTATAGGCTGTTAATATTTTAATGACATGTGATGCTTCCATAGAGACACAAGAGATTGGTTCTACAGATTTCTATCACTGTAAATTAGAAATCAGTCACAAAAATTTACATGTATAGAATGATGTAGTACGTGTTCTTAGCTCTGGCTCCTTTCACTCAGAAAGCTTATGTAAGATGCTCACCATTCTTTCTGATTGAGTAGTATCCTCACCCCTGTGGATAAAGTGCAATTTGTGTATTGTTAATTCATCTACTAATGAATACTTGACTCTTCCAAAGTCATGACAATTGTCAGCATACCTGCTAAGACGACATACCCATGCCTTTTCATGAGCATAAACTTTTATAACTTTTGGTAAATATAAAAAAGAATAACATTGCTTACATATTTGATAAATGTTGACTTAATTTAAAAACCCTTCAGGTCTTGCAAAATGTTTATCCCATGTTATAGTCTTAACAACGATTTATAAACACTTTCTCCAAAATATGTATCTTTTTATATTTGTTCGTGTTTATTTGTTTGTTTGTTTATGCACGAGTCTTCAAACTGTGCTATCTGTTGCATATTGAGGATTATCTTAATATGTTGTCATTTGTCTTTAGCTTAAAATTTACATATAGATTCCTAATACAGTATTAGTGTAGCTGCAGCACATTTTTAATTAAATCATTTTTTCAGATAATATATTCTAATGAATTTTTCCTTCTTCAACTCCAGATTCTCCCCACCTCTCCACCCACCCAAATCCACAAAGTCTTTCTCTTTTTCTTTCTAAAACAGACAGAGGAAAAAAAACAAAAACAAAAAAGGACAGAAGAGAGAGAGAGAGAGAGGTGGGAAAGAGAGAGGGAGAGAGAGAGACACAAAACAACAAAAACACAAAATCGTAAACCATAATATATAAGCAAAAGACTGGTAAGACAAAAAACAAGAGTCCAAACAAAGTGATATGAGACAAAAAACGTCTACAGAGATAACACTGAGTTCACTTTGTCTTGGCCATCTACCATGGGCCATAAGACCTGCCCTTAAATGTGCCTCCAGTAAGATTCCACTGGGGACAACTAAGTTTTCCTTAACAAGGTATTTTCAAGACATTGGAGATAGCTTCTTGGGTGGGGGTGAGGCCTTGTGTCCATTTTCCCCACGCAGCACTGGGACCCCAACTAGTTTGATCATGTGCAAGCTTGCATATGCTTCTACAGTCTCTGAGAGTATATATGTGTGTCAGCCCTGGTTATGTCTGGACTGTTTCATGTCATCCTCAGGGTCCTCTGGCCCTTACACTCTTTTTTTCCTCCTCTTCCCCAGAATCCCCTGAGCCCTGAGAGGAGGAGGTTGATGCAGACATTCTATTTAGGAATTACTCCACCTCACTCCCACCGCCATCTTCATTTTCTACCCACTCAAATTCTTTTCTTTTTTCTGGTTTTTTGAGACAGGGTTTCTCTATGTAGCCCTGGTTGACCTGGACTTGCTTTGTAGACCAGGCTAGCCTCTTACTCACAGAAATCCGCCTGCCTCTGCCTCCATGGGTACTGGGAGGCACTGTGCCTGGCTCTTTTTAAAACTAACTCTTCAACTTGCTTTGTCCAAGTATTCTTGGGTGTGTGGTCTTTCCCTGGAGCATGGTGAGTTGGGACTATACTCTTAGAAAAAACTTTCTGTCTACACAGAAACTAACAACGGGTGGACAGTAACCTCATGCCTATAGCTGGACTTGGGGCTTGTTCTGACTGGGGCTTGAGCGTGCTTCCCAACCCCTGTGAGTTGATGTCAGCCATTTTTTTTAATAGCATTGTTTCCTTTCTGGAAAGTGTTGGTTTTCCCTGGTTATTACTATCAGGATTTTACTTCACTGTGGTGATTTAGCATGGCAGCCTTGATATTTTCAATACATGGTTCCATTTTGCATTTGTGGTTTTCAGTTTAGAGATTTGTTTGTTATTTGTTTGTTTCACATTTGGGAATTTTCTAGTAACTACTTTTTAAAATATCTTTTTTATCATCAAATCTTTGGTAATTTCATACAATGTGTTTTTAGTTTATCTATTCCCCACACCTTCCCCCAATTTCTCTCAGGACCAATTCCTCCACACACTCTCTCTCTTTGTTAATAATACAGAGCTAAGTTTTGTCTATCTTTAAAGTATATTTTTCTTCTCTCTTACTATTCTTTTCCCCATAAGTCTCTATCACACGGACAGGCAGCTGTGTAATATCACCTGAGGAGTTTTCCTACTCTCTGCAGGCTTTTCCCCACTCTTGCTTTTATACATTTTAGATTAGTTGATTTCAGTTGTTCTGTTTCTAAGTCCAAAATGTCTTCCTTTTGCTGTTCGGATCTACTGTTAATCTTATTGAATAATTTCTTACTGTAGGCTTAGGATATCAGTTTTGTGTTTGGTTACTTGGCTTTTGTTTATTTGTTGTTCTTTTGTTGTTGTTGTGGGAGTTGTGATGATTTTCCATCCATGGTAAAATACTCAAATTATTCATTTATAAAGACAAATTTTTCCTTTGTTTTTTTTTCTTTAAATTTGCAAATATATTTATATTGATTTCTTAAATAATTTTCTCTAAATAAATTTAATTATAGAACCATATTGGAGTTATCTTTATTCACACTTCCCTTTCTTATAAGTATAGTTTATATATTCCTGTTTCTTTACATGTAAAATTTCTTTACAAGTAAAATTTCCATTATAGATAGTGTAGAGGACTGGGCTCTGTTATGGTCCTCTGAAAGGTTTCAGTATTTTTTGTATTAAGCAGTTCATTTACTTGCATCTATGTTCAAACATTTTAGACTTCAATTTCTATTTTATTGTAGTGATCTGTGAAAAAACAAACAAACCAGAAGGTTACCCAGCCCCATCTAACTTGGCTGTATCATTCTCAATGAATAACTTGGTTGCTAATGTGTAGGATGATCTAGGGTTGACCTGGAGTAAGCTCTCCAAGGTGTGGCCTTAATTCCTAATGGGTGCCTTGACTTGAAGTCACTATCAAATCACAATGACTTATTAGCATAACTTCTCCCTGTAGGCTTGACTTTCCTCTGTTCCCACTATAGGATTGCTGCTGTTGCACTCCAGGTCCACAGTAGCCACAGGAAGCAGCCACCCAGTAATGCCCACATTAGTCTACATCTGACTGTATCCTGTTCAACTCTCAGTCCTGGACCAGGAAGGACTTCATAGTGGCACCGCCCTGCTGCCAGCTCTGCTGTGCAGGCTCCAGTTTTGTCAGCTGCTCTGAAAGACGAGCTCTGTCTTTTCAGCTCGGGAGAACCCCTCTGATGTTATGGCATGTCAGTGTTTCCCAACTGGAATGCGTGTATGGGTAGAGGGGCATCGACCACCTGTGAGGACTCAAGACACAAATGTCTCTGGCCTCAAGAGTAATGGTCATGTTTCTTGACACCAGGATCCTTGGCAGTAGTTTCAGATTTTTTTCCCCTCTGGTTTGATGGTGAATTATACTAGAGGATCTACCAGCTACCCTACGATAATTAAAAGCAGAAATGAAAAAAAAATTGCTTAATATCTTAATTAAAAGATTGAAATGAATACATGTCCTTCTCTGGGCTACCTAAGGTCCATTTTATGTGTTAATAATACAAATGTAGGTTAATTATTTTGAAAGTCCCCTTTATTTTATGGAACGGTGTTCGACTTAATGATCACGTCCTCTTATGCTGAGAAAAAGATAAAATGTTTACATGTCACCCTAACCCGCAGATGCCTTTGGAGTATGTCAGCTGGTATCACCCAGACAAAATAAATGGAGCAGTCATATTTTTAATAATACATGAGGAACACAAGGAAAACACTTGTCAAAATTGTACAATATTACAGTACCCTCTCTGTATATAAATGCATATGTTTATGAAAGTGTATTTTCTCCCTGTATGCTAATCTTTTTTACTTGGCATGTTTTTTAATGGTTTTTCCAAATGACCTTTGCAAAATTAATCAAGGACCTGACACTGTCCTTTGGAGAAATACAAAGAAAGAATGCCGCTTATAATAACTTTTGCATGAAAAACAGCCAGAGAATGACAAAACAGAGAAAACATTAATACTGGAGAAAAAAAAAAAAAAACCTTGAGAAGGAAGCCCACTGAAAAATGCTTGCTTCCTGTCAGAAACATTTTTATGGGTCTCTGAAATTCCATTTCCCCTTTATTTTCTATCCTATTGTTTTTATTACTTGAAATTGACAGATTTTTCAGAACAATTCACTAAGTAAAACACACCATGTATTCTCAAGCACTCTGACGCTGAGACACATCTCAAATTAAAGATTAATAAAACGTACAGAAAGTGCGTGTAAAAATATAAATACAAAGAACCAAGGGGGAAAAATGCCTGCGATTAGACAAGATGGAAATCTAAGCAGAAATTAAATTCAGTTGTATTACATTTCCCATTCTTTTCTTAGAGAAAATTACAACTGAAGTGAGGCGTTTTCCCCTGTAATTTAAATGTTAAGCTGCCAGATGTGTGTCCCATGCTTCAAGAGGGAAGCTTTGCATTATTTAGCATATTAAGAATCACAGAATTTTAAAAAGGGCTCCTTTATTGCCTGAAGGTTCCAATTAAGTAAACCTTAGCCTGGTACATTTAAAACTTGCAGTACATGAGATCTGCCTCCTATTCTCGCCATAGCCAAGTCTCATCTATATAATAAATAAGGAAAATCTTTAAGATGACATAATTTTTCTTTTGCTTGAGGAATTAAACCTATCTATTATTTTAAGAAGTTTTTAATAGAGGCCAGCAATCTAGAAGACAACTGAAGGTTCAAAATACTTTTTTTTTTTAATCTTAGCTCGTTGAGTCTCTCATTTAAGTCAAGGGATGCATGCTTCATAAAGGCAAAACTGCCCCAGCCATTCTATTTCATCTTCCTCACTCTCTCTGCTTCCTCTGCGTTCCCCAAAGTCCTACTCTTGTGAGATAAGGCAGTTGTAAGGAGCAATAAGGTCATTGTTGTGAATCTATACTAGGATTTTGTGTTTTTATAAAAATCTGTTTGTCCATCATGAACTATCTGATCACGCAAGACTAATTTGTTGTCCTTTCAGCATTTTGCAGGAGTTTTGGTGGCTAAGCTAAAATCCAGAATGAGTTGGAGGTTTTGGAGGCACACAACATTCATAAATCATAGCCTTAAATACAGCCATTTTTGCCATTTTAGAAAATGTCAAAGGTGTCAACTCTGTCCAAATATACCGCTTAACAGTGACTATTTTAGTAAATTGACTTGAAATGCATTCAGCTAACTGACAGTCAGAAGCACATAATCTAGTTCACAGGACAAATGAACAGTTTAAAGGCCAAAAATAAGCAACAAACTACAAATTCTTAGCAGCCTGTTACAATGACCACGGCTGCAGCCACAGGCCAAAATCCTAGTACTAATGTGTTTATTGGCTTCAAAAGTACTGACTCCAAATTTTGGAAATGTGCTGGTTAAGACAACAAACAGCTCAACCACATTCAAAACTACAGTCAAACATCTAACTAAAAATTTACACAGCAAATACATTAGCGTTTATATAAACACAAATAAAAGTTGACAGTATTCGGTGCTATTAGCAGGATTTGGCCCAATAAATGGCAACTACAAAGAGGCTTCAAATATAAGTGTGTTAGCCATAGTGCCATAGGGTTAGGAAACAAACAAATAAGCTTCTTGTCTTGTTTTGTTGTTGCTGCTTGTGTGTGTGTGTGTGTGTGTGTGTGTGTGTGTGTGTGTGTGTGTTTTCAGGAGAAAAACAGGATTAGCAGTTGGAGGTGGAGAGGTGGCTCTGTCAATAAGAGAGATGGCTGCTTTTGCAGAGAACCCAGGTTTAGTTCGCAGTACCCAAGACAGGTGGTTTGCAACCAATTGTAACTCCAGCTCCAGGTGAGCCAATGCCCCCTTCTGGCCTCTGCTAATATCCACACACCTGGGTGGGCACAGCCTCCCTCAACATACAATTCACACATACAACGAATCTTTAAAATAAAAGTAAATTTAAATGTTACAGTTGACAATGGTATTAACATCTTGAGTATTTAACCTACAATATTCTCCCTAACACCCAAGGTGTTTAGCAAATGATAGAATGTTTGTAATATTTATTAACTGTCTTCCTAGAAATGTGTGCAGGCCTGATGATTTAATGTTAAGGGATATTTTAATGTAATTGCAAGCAAGAATACAATGGCGTCACCCTTAAGTTCCTCCTGTTTAACCAGCATGTCCATATTCTTCCCACTTGGATGTGCTCACTGAAGCAGACGTGAGTGACACTTAAGAACATCTGCAGTAGTCAGTTAAGACAAACATACACCTACACAACAGAGGGCAGTTTGCAAGGACCTTTGCATATTTTACTTACTTAGGTCAAGCTGCTTGTGAACCTCATAGCCAGCACAGAATGTCTGCCAACACATTGCCAATATTTGACTCATTCTCATCCGTAAGATTATACAAGATTTATGCATGTATGCCTTAGCTGATAAGATATGACCGTAATATTAAAAAAGTGGCTATGACTTTTTAAAAGAATAACCCTCCAATCTTTCCCAGTTCTGCCGTATATAAGATATCATCCCCTTAGGAATATCAGCTTCCCTCGCCCCAGTCTTAAAACTATTAAACACTCTATTTTGCATACAATGAAAAAATGCAGAACTTTTAATATGCTGCCTGTGAGCTTTTCCTAGTTAACACTTCAATTAACACTTCTACTGAACTCAAAATAGTCAAAGATATTTGGAATAATGAATTATTTTACCTACTTAACTTACTATTGATACTAGAAAACTGGAGAGAGGAATCAGCGATGTCTTAGACTGATACCCCAATTCAGCAAGGGCTACATGTGACAAAGTGTGTATCTAGTATTATCGAAATCTGCTGAGTAACAAGGGCATGGCTTCATGACCACCTGTCAACACTCAACCTTATGTGGCCAACAGATAAATGTGTATGATCACAACAAATTGGAGTTAGCAATCAAAATGGAAAGACAGAAGGAAAATTGTGAGGCAATCATGTACTCTTAAAAATAATCTATAGGTCAAGGAGAAAGTCTCCAAGAATGCCTGCCTACCTCTTTATTCAAGAGAAGTTACACTGAGTCCCAGGGTCCTGATGATGCTCTCCTCTCCTGCTACCTGAGACTTTTCTCTCGCAGAAAGACCATATATGTTTCTAAGCAACACCAGCATAAAGAGTCCCATGACAAGTGCCTGACATATGTAGCTCTTAACAAGAAGCCAAAGAAGAGCCACCAACTCACATACACTAGGTGGCTCATTGACGGAGGCTCTTCATCCTCCTAGACATTCCCAGATATCCCCCAGTGGGACCAAGAAGTACAAATTGAAGCATGCAGATTGGAATAATTCAGCATCTTTCAAATTCTAACTGCAAAATTTTCTCAGCCAAAAATTTTATGTGATAAGTATTGTTAAAGAAGGAAGGAGAAAATACATTCTCAGATGAATGAGAACTTAAGGAAAAACATCACTAGAATATCTACTCTTGAAGAGTGATTAAGACATAAAGAAAATGGAGGTGAAGGAACCATGAGGTACTTGGAAGGGGAAAAAATATGGAAGAGCTTCGGACATTAACATATGTAAAATGCGCAGCCTTACTCTTAAGAACTTCAGAAATCATATCTAATGATCAGAACAAAATTTATAATACCAGCCTGGTTTGGTGGCATATTCCCTAAATCCCAGCACCTGGGAGGCACAGACAGGAGAATTTCCATGAGTTCAAAACAGGCCTGTTCTATATTGCAAATCCATGACAACCAGGGCTCTTACAGAGAAAAAAAAAAAAAAAAGTAAGAAAAGTGTTATAACACCATGTGTTATTCAAGAAAATTTTCAAGAGAGAAAGAGCAGGAGGCCTGGAATGGAGGTGAAGTATGCATTAATTCCAAGTGGTAAAACACTGATATCACACATGCATGCCATCATTTGGGCACTGATGCTGATAACAGACAGGAGATGACCTGTGAGGTGATTTTGCACAAGCATTGTGGAATAAAGTAGCAAAAACGTAAGTTGAGGTAGAGGATGTTAGAGGATGCAGTCTTGTGGGACTAGTGCCCAATAATCAGCCTACTGTTGACAAAAATGTAGAGACATAGCCAGTGGAAAAGAACAACAGCAGAAGAAGCAACAAAAAAACATATTCTAAAATCTCAGTTTTACTCTCTGTCATAGTAATAATTATCTTAAATATAGAGTCTAACTACTGCAATTAAAAGATAGATATTGGCAAAATTAGCTTTTGAAAAATGCCCTTATTATATAATAATTCTTATTACAAAATAGTGATTATTCAGTGGAATAAATTAAAGCTTAGAAAATGAAAAAAATAGAATCATTTACTCACCAATATTAAAAAAGTCAGGATTGACTATATTAATATAACATTAAAAAAAAAGAACTCAGAGCCAAAAAGGTCATTATATGTAAAGAACATTAAACAATAACCTAATTATCAGTAAACCAATAAAATGTTACAATCTCA
Source organism: Psammomys obesus (assembly GCF_907164565.1). Lineage (NCBI taxonomy): Eukaryota > Metazoa > Chordata > Mammalia > Rodentia > Muridae > Psammomys > Psammomys obesus. The sequence continues at coordinate 5,793,197 of NW_026596162.1, forward strand.
AGAATTTATGGACAAATGGTAGATATTCAACAACCACAGAGCAAAATTAGGGCTGAAGAGGGAATAAATTATCAACTATATAGTTAAGCAATTTAACACTCCCTTTCCCCAGATGATAGAATTACAATCAAACTATAACAAAGATATAGCTGAGCTGACAAACACAGCTAGCAAATAGAATTAGACACATACACACATATGTAAATCGGTCCCCACCGAGTGCCTGTGGAGAATCCACAAACACATTTTGGACCATGGAGCAAGCCTCATCAAATTTAGAAGAATTGAAATCATATAGAACGTGTTCCATGATTATAGTGAACTAGAGATCAAAAAACAGAAAGGTAAGAAGAAAAAGTGTAAGCCACTAATAACTAAAAGCATGATTCCAAATGACCTGCAGTGTAAAGACAAAGTGGTAATGGAAATTAAAAAAAAAAAAATCACATGAATGGAATGAGTTCAAGCCATGCTAAGAAGAAATTTTGTAGCGTTAAATGCTTAGGCTGAGAAAGAAGAAAATCATTCAACTAAGGTCGCATTTGAAGAACAGCAACAAAACTCCAAAGCAGGTAGGAGGGATAAAATGATGATTATATGACTATAAATCAATAAGTGTGTTATCTAGGGAAAGACAGGAACGATAGACCAAAAGTTGGTTCTTTAAAAACAATAAAGCTGATAAACTAGCAAGACTAACAAAGATGAGGGAAGATTCAGGTCCCCAGTACCAGAAAGAAAGGAAGCCACTGAAAAGAAATTAAAGGGAGCCCTCTAACAGCATCTTGCCCATACTTGGAAAAATAAACCAGTTTCCACATAACTACACATGGCAGCACTTCCTCAAGCCAGATTTTGTTTGTTTGTTTGGTTGGTTTAATGGTTTTATGGTCTTTTTTTAATGGGGGGGGGGTGTATTTTGTAATAGGGCATCTCTACGTGGTTTTGTCTGTCCTGGGGCTTGCTATGTAGATCAAGTTGGCTTTGAATAAACAGATATTTTGAATAGTCCTGTAACCATTAAAAAAGTTGAATTGATGATATAAAACCCTGGGCTTTGCCAGTTTCTTTGACCATTCTACCAAACATTTACAGAAAAAATAGCCTCCATCTCACAAAAGTCTACACATCAGTCATTTTTAGTGGCTCTGTGGTAACGCTGGCCTAACCAACTTACGTGGGAAGGGTTCATCTTAGTTCTATGGTTTCTGAGATTTTGATGTGTGGTCATTTGGCACCATGATCTCTGGAAGAACCAGGGTAGACAGAGTGTGTCACAGAGGAGAGTCTTTATCTCCCTGCTCTAGCAGAAGTAGAGATAAAACCAGATCAGGAATCACCTGCAAAGGCACGAGACACCTCTACAGCAGAGGGCACCTCTAGCAATGGCTGAGCTCCATCACCTCACCACAGTGCCACCAAGCAGGAACTGAACAGTCAGTACCTGACTCAGTGAGGGACATTTCATATTTAAACTAACACAGTCTTCTCTGGGAAGGAGAGGGAAACACATTTACTAACTTGTTTTATGCATCTACTATAACCTTCATGTCAAAATCAGACAAAGAGAAGACATAATAAAGGAGAGCTGATCAGTATCTATAAATAATACAAGCAGGATTGAATCTGAGCACATTGAAACCTACACCATATGAAAAAAAAATACGAACAAGGAAACGGTGGTGTTTATTTTAGGTATGTAATGTGGATTCAGATGTTTAAACCTCTCATCCAAGTAGTAATCTCATCACTAACATAAGTCATCTGATTTTATCAAACAAAACAAAATTCTATGGAATTCAAAACCTATTTGTGGTAGCAGGAAACGCTTCACCTTGATTAAAAACAAAAGTATTTTTTTGTTTTGTTTTTACCAGAAACTAACAGATATTTTCTTGTGTAGCCAGGAAAAAGTTGAATGCCTCCTTTGTTAAGAAAACAGCAAAAAGGACAGGAGAGGTGGTCCCATGGGTAAACTGCTTGCTGTGAAGTCTTGGGAGACTAAGGGCCATCCATTTGAAGCACCCGTGTGAGAATCTGGATGTGGCGGTGTGTGCCTAACCCCAGCACTGAGGAAGGCTGACACAGGAGGATCATTGCAAGCCAGCCTAGCGGACACAGCAAGTTCCCATTTCAATGGCTGACCCTGTCCCAACAAACAAGTTGGAGAGCAGCAGGGGAAGACAAGAAGATGCCCAAATATGATCTCCAGCCTTCTCACGCATAAGCTCAGGTAAACGTGTGCACATGCATGCGTGGGCTACAACGCACACACATATGTACACAGATAATAAAACCTTATTTCTCACTCCTGCTGTTGGTGTAATGCTGGCAATAATGAGTACTTTATGGTGACATTAGGGTATAAGCATGCAGTTTTTACTAGAAAAAATGAAAACTACTGTATTAGAAGATAACAGGATACTCAACATAAAATATCAAGCTGGAGAGATGGCTAAGTAGGTCAGAAAGCCTAATGCTCCTGCAGGGGACTCGAGTATGGTTCCCATCACCCGTACTGAGCATCTTATAACCAACTACCCATTCACCTGTGTTAACTCTAGATCCAGGGGATAGCCACGTTTTTGTTTTGTTTTGTTTTTTTGTTTGTTTGTTTGTTTGTTTGTTTTGGCTGGCTCCTGAGGACACCTGTACTCATGTACACATGACATTTACACATTCACACATAAGCATAATGAAAAAAAAGGTGTCCGTGAATACATTCAAAAATTTTATGAACAAAAGCACACATATAAAATCACATTTCTGTATGCTAGCAATGAACTTGCTAAAACCAAAATTAAAGTGAAGAACCATTTACAAGTATTACCCAGAAAACACAATAGTTAGGCATAAGCTTCACAAAACATGTACAGAAATTTTAGACTCAAAATTACAGAATGTTGATTTATCTATTTAAACACATCATACTGGACTAAGAAAATGGAAAGACATACTCCATATAATAAAGATACCTGTTTCTCCAACTGGATTATAAATCTAATCAAACTACATCAACACAGTAACATAGTCTTGCTGTGGAAAACATGCGATTCCTCTAAAATTCACATGAAAAACCAGTTGACATCATATCAACAACAACAACAACAAAATCACTGTCCCTCGTATCAAGCTCTGCTACTCAGCTGTGGCAATCAAGACTGTGGATAGAGCAGAGTGAGAGGCACGTCATGAAGTTAGTGGGATAAGTAAAAGTAGGTCTGCAGAACTGTGCCCAATTGCTCTTATTTTTTCAAGGCAGGGTTTCCCTGTGTAACCCTGGCTGTCCTGGACTCTATTTATAGACCAGGTTGGCCTCAAACTCACAGAGATCCACCTGCCTCTGCCTTCTGCATGCTGGGATTAAAGGTGTGGGTCGCCGCACCTGGTGCAATTGTTAACTTTTTTGGAACAAGTGTCTTGGTTCTTTACCAATTGCTAATTTTTTTTTCATTTGTTTTATTTTTTATTTTATTTTTAATTATACTTTATTTACTTTGTATTCCCCCTCTAGTTCCTTCCCTCCTACCCTCCCAACCTCTCCCTTCCTCTCCCTTCTCCACGAACGCCCCTCCCCAAGTCCACTGGTAGGGGAGGGTTTCTTTTGCTTCCTTCTGATCCTAGTCTGTTAGGTCTCATCAGGAGTGGCTGCATTGTCTTCCTCTGTGGCCTGGTAAGGCTGCTCCCTCCCTCAGGGGGAGGTAATTAAAGAGCAGGCCAATCAGTTCATGTCAGAAGCAGTCCCTGTTCCCATTAGTATGGAACCCACTTGGACACTGAACTGCCCTGGGCTACATCTGTGCAGGGGTTCTAGGTTATCTCCATGCAGGGTACTTGGTTGGAGTATGAGTCTCAGGAAAGACCCCTGTGCTCAAAATTTTTGATTCTGTTGCTCTCCTTGTGGAGTTCCTGTCCTCTCCAGATCTTACTATTTCCCATTCCTTTCATAAGATTCCCTGCATTCTGCCCATTGCCAATTTTAAAAGCAAGTGCAAAACCAGTTTGATGGGAGAAAGGTCATTTTGAACTGACGGCATTGGGACAATCTGATATTTTCGTGGGGAAAGAACTGAGCTAGAGGTCACTCCACATAAATAAAACCCTCAAAATATGCTTGCACTGAGGAACTAGAAAATTCCCAGAATCTAGAGCTAACCAGACTGTTATTTGACTTGACACCCGAAAAAGCGTCTATAAAATGAGAAACTGAAATATTGGCAATTTAAAAAATCCTGTGCTGATTATGGGAGATGGAGACAGGTGGATTACCTCAAGCTGAAGGGCCACCTTGCCTGCCATTTTCAGCAGGAAGCAAAGGTTTCTGTCTCAAGTAAGGTAGAAGGCAAACATGACAGCTGAGGCCTCCAAGGGCCAAAACATGCCCCCATTCATACACAGAGACCTAAGACAAACTTACTAAATAGATAAAAAGTTAATGACCCCCTTCATCATATGAAGTCTTGCAGTCTCACTCATCTTTCACTCATCAATTTGAGAAGAACAAGACTGGCCAAAGGAGATGCCGTCTTCTGTGGGCGTGCAGCAAGATCCCGAAATACAAGCGACACAAACTCTAGCAACTGCGAGACCCATCAGGCTGGCAGCCACTTTGTCATGACTCAAAGGCAAATCCCCATCAGCCAGTCTTGGTTTCATTCATCATGACTCATGTGTTCGTAAAAGTAGACTGAAAGCATATTTTATCCCTTATATCCTTATTTCAACTCTCATCTGTGTTGAGCTATCCGTCCTCCTGGGAACCCCAGATTAAATAGGGAGGACAGAGATGACTGAGTCCTGTCAAGACACCACAGTAACTCTACCTAAACCACGGCTCCCACGGCTATTTCAGAGTGCTCTTATTTTCTTACCCTTATAGGTCAGTCAGGCTAGATCATATTCAGCCAAGAACCACTGCCATATGAGTCGTTGTCAATATTCACTTGTGTTATAGTTTGAAACATCTGTCTAATTCTGAGGCATAGACTAATTGAGAGAAACTGACCACAGACAAATCATATTATTTTAAGGAAAGTATATTTTTATGAAGGATTATTGAATATATATTTACACACCCCACATCTATAATTATATATGTAAACATATACCAGGCTTGCACAGTGAGCACACTCATCTGAAAAGATTAAGGAACCTATATGCCTCATACATATCCATAAAAGAGAATCAGAATTCATAAAACAGAGCAAGAAGTTAAATACTGTCCCTTCTTTGAAGAGTGCTCTTATAAAAACACATATTCAGGAAAAATGTTTCCAAATCCTCAAAAATGCACCACATAACAAGCCTTTGGTAAGCGGCAGGCACAGTAAGTGATACTAGTGCTTCCCTGCTACCCACGTATGTTGGAGGCTCAAGCATCTTGTCTCATGCAGTTACACTCTGCCTTCCCAACAGTGACAAAGTTGCCTAGCAATCCATCTCTCAGGATGTAGCCCTGTCATTAAGGGACGCGTGGCTGTGCTTTCAGAACCGACTTCATCCTCATTCCTAAAATACTGATAACCTGAGGAGTTTTCGAACAGTCCAGGACTGTGCACAAAAAAAAAAAAAAAAAGAATGTCAAGGCAGTGAGATTGATCATCAGGCCTTTAGCTCTTGGGTTTCTTCACTGGACTGTTTGATCAACATGGAGGATACATGAAGCCACACAGAACCCCGAGTTACCAGTGGGCCTGCGAAGCTATGGTGTGCCGTGTGTGGTGAAGCCACACACTGTCACACACACCATACATTTATGTCGTGAACTGGGGAGACAACATCTATTTGCATATTCTCTTCCAACCTTATTTTTGATAGTTTGCATGTAGCACATATGCTTTTATTGTCATTTCTACTTTTAAAATGACTCTCTCTCTCACACACACACACATAAACATACACACACAAAGGGAGAAAGAGAGAAAGAGGCAGATGGTAAGGGTAAAGTAGCTTCCCTACAATGTTTTGACTCTGAGAACAGCAACAGATCAGTGGGCACTGCTCTCTGCAGGAAAGAATACAGCAGAGTCTAACCTGCTGGAAACGTTTTAAGCCTGTCTCATCTCTCTGTCCCCCACATCTTTTGGACACGCCCTCTCCCCTCCTCCCTTGGCAGTAACTGCTTCTCCGCTTCCTTTGCATCAGTGGGAACACTTCCCGTCTGGGTGTCAGGATCTTTGCAGGGGTCAGGGGCTGCCCTGCAGAGGAAATGACAAACTGTGAAAAGGAAAAGAGCAATTCCTTCCACATGTTCCCTCCTCCCAGGAGCAGTGAGGGGCTGTCAGCCAGCATCGCTGGGTGGGCCCAGGCAGGGTTCTGCATCACAGCCCTGTCAAAACCAATCTACCAACCTATGTGGCTGTTTAAAGGTTTCTTCGTTCCAGCAGGTCTGAGACATGACTCTGAGATGAACTGGATCAAGAAAGCAAGCAAGCAAACAAGAAAACAAGAAAGAAAAAAAGAAAGGAAGGAAGGAAGGAAGGAAGGAAGGAAGGAAGGAAGGAAGGAAG